>NC_051161.1:147497933-147597933 GCF_013339745.2 Dermacentor silvarum
TATCTGGAAACCTAGACTGCGCAAATGCTGAAAAAAAGACAATACCGAAACGTTTTTTTTTTTTGTCCTTTTTGGCGCAGCTGTGGAATCATCCGAAAGTGAAACCAGGTCCGGTATTTTGTAGCGATGCCTTTTTCGATGGTAATGCCTTATCGTGCTTTTCGCGCTTGGTCAGCGTAAAGTCCCTAGATTTCCTGGAAATCAAAAAAAAAAAAATATATCTAGGGACTTTAGGTTAGCAGTCAGAGCGACGGTCCACTCACGTTATCGACGGGATCAGCCGGCCGTGAGCGGTGGATGATAAAACAAGCATAGAATAAAGCATAACGCATCGCTACAAAATACGACCTATAGGCCTGCAATTTTGTCCCAATGCCTTTTGCTTGATTTTACTTCACCCTCATCTACAGTTCTCGGCAGGCTGATCCCACTGATTACGCGGGCGGAGCGTCGCTGCGACCGATAAGGCGCGCGAAGAGGGCCATGATTTTGTAGCGATGGCTTAACCGCTGGAGTTCATATTCGCGCTTTGTCAGTGGTCAGAACGACGCTCTGTGGTCGAAAACTCTGGGCAGCGCCTCCTCTGTTTTTTCAATGCCAGTGCAATCGCCCGCGCTGCGCAATGGGAGCAGTTGGTCCGCCTTAGTTGATTGAGTTGCCGCGATCTGACGCTACCCAGAGGGAGCCAGAGTTGCGGCAAGGTACGCCATCTTGGGTTCCAAAGTTGTGCGGGAAAGCCACTCTCCGTACGCGTAGGAGCCGCGCTCGCGCGGCACTGCCAGTAACACTTTTTTTTTTTTGCTTTCTTTCTATCCTTTATCATGTTGCGAGTAAAACTCTATTGCTCAACTCACGTTTACGAGCCTGGATTTTGCGCTTACGTGCCTTAGTATGCAATCATTGCTTAAAATACAGCGTGTGACGAACATACTGGCACTTTCCATCTTCACACTTTCGATCGCGATCTAGCCACATCGGCATAGAATGTTTCAGTCGCGATTGGCGCCTTTTGCGCTAACAGCGGAAGGAAGCCAATCGCAGTCGAGAACCCGGATCGGGCTTGATAGCCATCGAAAGTGGCCGTGTGACACCAGTATTAGGCGTGCATGCATGCGAACACGTCTCGCGACAGTTGAAAATGTGAATGCGTGATTCAACACGCTGTCGCGTCCAACATTCCTTGTGTTCAAGGTATGAAAGCTGAATTCAGGTGATCGACGCGAGCGATTGCATGCACTCTTTTTAAATTCTTTGCATTGCGCTGCACCACTATGTTGGTTCTAATGATTCCAGTATAGATTCCTTGTAGCGTTTTACACATCACGGACAAATTTATATGTGGTATATGGGTCTCATCTAGCCGACACACACGCTGACTAAAGCTGCATGGATTACGTATTTATAGTTCTTCTGGGTACACTAAATTGTGCAACTTCTGCAGTACCGTCGTTAGATTAAAAAGCAAACCATGCTTTTATTTCTTGCTTATTGAACACACTACAATCTTAATATCGTTTTGACAGGAGCATGCGAGTGGCAGGTTTACTGAGGCGATGCCATAGCCATTCGACAAGGCTAATTAAACGTCTCAGTACAGGTAGTTTCTAAGAATTTTTACACACATGCTGAGATTCCAGCTGACAACGCGAATTAGAATGGCCACCAATATTTATTAATGCTATGCCGCTATTGAAAATTGCCGACGAGCCAAGCAATAAGGTGCATTTTATTGCAATTTCTGGTTGCTAACACAGCGACGTGAACTAAACAAAAACAAAAGCACACTAACGAATCAGAGTCCTCGAAAGCCAGCTAACAGTTGACAAGCAATGAAGCGACAAACATCCCTACACGATGAGAAGTTAATGAGACCGGCAATGCGGCAACACTTGATAATACAACGTTGGTAACTGTTACCGTTACCCTGTAATTATTTTAATAAACTTCCATCATGCGCTCGTCAACAAAGCAATTTTCACACTTCACCCGAAAGCACGAAAACAAACACTTGTCCTAGACACGCGCACAGACTGAACCTTGTTACAGGCGGTAATATCTATACGAATACAAGAACGACATCCATATGGAGCGAAGGACAGTTACATCGCATATTCTAGGTCTTTTCGGAGTCCGCCTGTCATGGCCCATAGGCAGCAGCCACTGGAGTAGGCGGCGTATAGCAGATTTCGAGCGTGGCAGTGCGAAAAAAATGCTTTACAATTTTCGGTGCGGTTGCGACAGTTCGGCACTGTCAATGCTTCATATGACATTGGTTTTACAATTCACCCGGGAATACACTTGCGATCACGCGTCTCTCGACCAGCAGCATGTCGGAACCCGCGGAGTGCTGGCATCGCCTGTGAAGTGTTGGCTTCTCCGCAGCGCAGCGGAACCACTTTTGACCACGCGTTGGCGCTCGGCGAATAGTGGTGCTCTCTCGAGTGAAGCCGAACAGGACGGTCGTGGCCGAGTGGAGCTCAGCGCAGCAGGAGCAGCATACCAATGAATAAGTTCAATTTTTGTTTATTTTTATTTGGTTGATAGAAGTGTTAGGGTACCCGAGCTATCTATATATATTGTTTTTCATGCTTTTTTAGTTTCTTGGTTAGTTTGGTAGCACGTTAGTAGGTAGCGAATAGTTCTATTTTTTTTTTATTTTTTTTTTTTTTTTTTTTGGAAGCGGGTTGTGGCGCACGTGTTGCATGGTGAAAGCAGTGTAGACAGACAGAAGAACTTTATTTTATCCTGGGGGGAGGGTGGACTAGCGACCCTCCTTAGGCGTCACCCACGTCGGTACTGGGAGTCCAAGACCCCCTGCCACCTCGCAGGCCTCCTGGATCGCCCATAGCTGGCTCCGAAGGTCGGAGCTCGTGATGCAGGTGTAGAAGTCGGTCTCGTCGATGCGATGGACCCTGGAGTTGATTTGTAAGCGGGGGCAGCGCCACATGATGTGACCAAAGGTGGCTAATTCGCCACAGAGAGAGCACTGAGGGGAGATTTCCATGTAGCTGGCCATAATGGCTGGCGACGGAAAGGTGTTCGTTTGAATTAGTCGGAAGGCTATCTCCTGGCCTCTGGAAAGTTCTTTGTGCGGAGTGGGGAGGGTTCTCCTATCTAGCTTGTAGTGATTCGTGATCTCATTAAAGGTGGTCAGTGCGTCTCCGCCGGTAGCATCTCCAACTCCCGCCCCACACCCGTCGGGGTGCGGGAGGCCCGGTAGAGAAGGACCCGACGCGCCGGGGCGGCACGCGAGTCCTCGCGCCCGGGCGTGAGCCATTTCGTTGGGGTTGGGGATGCCGTCGACGGCCCCACCCAGATGGGCGGGAAACCACACCAACTCGTGAGAGTACACTTTGCAGTGAGTCAGAATCATGGCGGCCTTTTCCGCGATGTGATTCGAGTCGAAAGCCCTTACGGCAGACATGGAGTCGGTGAAGATGGTGAAGGTACCTTCCATTGTCATAGCGAGCGAAATGGCTACTTGCTCAGTGATGCTGGCGGACTTGGTTTGAACTGTAGCAGCATTGAGTAGCCGCCCTAAAGCAGTGTAAAGCGGCAGTATTAAACCGCGTTAGGGAAGCTAGCGGAGGTAGCCGGATAGCGAGTTTGCCGTACGGCTTACCGTGGGGCTTTGTTCAGGTATTTTGGTGGGCTTTCTCGTTAGGTGGTCGGGTGGACAATGGTGCGGCAGGCTAGGAAGGACAGGGGTGATGACGAGCTGGTGCAGTGCGAGGAGTGCAAACGTTGGTGTTATTTGGACGAGACGCACTTCGCCAGTTTAGCCGACGCTGAGGAGGCTAGCTTCGCGTGCAGGTCGTGTGAAGGATTTAAGGGGGCTGTGCGGCGGATGGAAGGGAATGGGCAGCCAATGTGGAAGAGCTAAAAGGGGAGCTGAAGGTGGAGCGAGGGCGGCGAATTGAGCTCGAAACTCGGATCGGCGAGTTGCTTCACAGGGAGGGGGCCGAGGCCGTCCTGGTAAAGCGATAGCTGGCGAGCTACAAGAAGAACGGGAAAAGCGGGCCGTGCTGGAAGAGCGGGTGGAGGCGCTAATGGCACAGGCGGTGCGTAATCCCGGGTCAGCTCAGGCGGGCGGCGGGGACAGCGCGGAGACGCAGGCAGAGGCATGCCATGAGAGCAGGGAGGGACGCCTAGGGGCCGTTGAAAAGCAGGCGAGAGCCGGTGGCAACACGGTGGTTCCACAACTCTACAGCGAGGTAGCGCGGCAGGCTTCGGGTGGGAAGGGACGAACGGCAGGGAGCACATCGTCACGTGTCAGTGGCGCAGGGCGGGTGGAGAACCAGCTAGCGCGAACTGGAGGACGACAATCGCAGGCGGGAAGCAAACGTGTAGAGCGAAGGGTCCTAGTGGTGGGGGACTCCAACGTAGCTAGGGTTGAGGAGGGCGTCCTTGCAACAGTGAAGGCAGACGGGCGGGTGAGGGTGGAGGCCCAGTCAGGGATGTGCATGGTTGACGCAATGACAAAAGCTCAGAAGGTGGTATCGGACAACCTGAAGCATGAACATATGGCCGTTATCCATGCTGGTCTCAACGATATGCTGAAGGGAAGGAGCCAGAACCTAAACAGACAGTTAGAGGTTGGATTGCGTAAACTCAGAGAAGCCTCTGCGAATGTGCATGTTACCATATGCACAATCCCAAAGGTCCGGGGCCAGGCTAGCGGGAGGGAACGGAGTGTGCTTGAGGCTAACTGGGTCATTAGAGGTCTGTGCCGACCACTTGGGTACGGCATAATGGAGGTAAACCGGGAAGTGTACGAGTCTGGCTCCCACCCTTTTGTACAGGATGGCATTCACTACAGTGGTGCCACGGGCGGGAGGGTAGGTAGTAGGATAGGGCGCCAAGCTACGGCTTTTTTGGGGGGACCCAGAGCCCTAAGACCACCAGTGTAGACGAAGACGGACCCAGAGAGGCCCCAAGATTCAAGAAACGTAGAATCGGTAGGAGAAGAAATAGACGTAAGCACCAGGGGCAAGGTCATTCTGACATAGGGTACATTAACATGCAAGGTGGCAGGAATAGGCTGAAGTGGGAGGAGATAGACGAGCAACTAAGGCAGGAAAAGCTGATGGTATACGGGTTTGTGGAGACACATCTTAGAGACATGGAGCAACCTCCCTGTATTCCTGACTATGCATGGGAATATTGCAATAGAACAGAGGGCAGCAGAAAAGGGGGTGGAATTGGTGCATTCATTCATAAAAGTATGAATTGGCAAAGGGTCAAACAGGAATGCAAGGAGCATTTATGGCTAAAAGGGAAAGTTGCAGGAGAGCAGACACTCCTTGGCTTTGTATACCTGTGGACATGTCAAAGAGGAAAATAAAAAAAAATGCTGGAATGCATATCAAGTGACATTAATGAGCTAGGAGAAGGGTGCGAGATTATTATACTAGGAGATATGAACGCACACATGGAAGACATGGACGGGTACACAGACTCAACAGGCAACATGATGCTGGATATGTGTGAAATGCATGACTTAGTTGTATGCAACAGTACTGAGAAGTGTGAAGGGCCCATAACATGGGAGGTAGGGAGCCTGCAGTCGACGATAGATTATGCACTAATGTCACATAGGATGCACGATAGGCTAAATATAATGAGCATAGATGAATATGGCTCCAGAAGTCTAGGTAGTGATCACAAACGTATTAAGGTGAGTTTTAGAAGGGAAATGAAAGTAGGTAGGAGGCAATATGAACAACCAGGTGGGATATTTTACTCGGAAAAGCAGCTTGAAATAGTAACCCAGCAAATTGAGGAAGTGATTTCAGAGGATACAAAAACAGAATGGACATATGCAAATTTAACAGGGCTATTTGAGCTAGAGCTTACTAAGGTACGAGTCAGGACAAAAGGGAACAGAAGACGTAAACCCAAGAGCTGGTGGGATGAGGAGGTTAAGAAGGCCATAGAGAAACGTCAGGAAGCATCCAGGGAACACAGATATTCAAAGCAGAGGGGTGAACCAGAAGCTGATGTAGGCATAAAATGGAATGATGTTTTAAACTGTAGAAGGGAAACATCCCATTTGATCAATGAGAAGATCAGAAGAAAGGGGAGCCAATGGTTGTGAGAAGTAAACAAAAAGGATAGAAAAGCAGCGAAGAAATTTTGGAAACATGTCAACTCCTTGAGTAATAAGACTAGCCTAGAGCAGAGGTTTATAGTTACAGCTCAAGGTGTTCGACTAGAGGGAGATGAGGCAATGGAACATATAAGAACAATGATGACAGAAAAATTTAAAGAACGAAACATAGCATGTGCTCAATCAGGTGAGGATGGACTAGTCAGTTCAGTGGCTCCACTGGCACAAAGCGAGTGGGAAAGGGCAGAGAAGAGGGTTCCTAATAGCACGTCGACAGGTCCTGATGGCATCCCAATTATGCTGATAAAGACATTGGGCCCAAAATCTAAGAAAGCATTAAGAGAGGCAGTGAGCAAAATGATAATGGACGGTAAAGCCCCCGACGGGTGCAGACTGAGCAGGATGAGCATGATATATAAGGGAAAGGGGGACAAAGCCGACATAAACAACTACCGTCCCATAACAGTGACGTTAGTGGTTTACAGGGTGGTGATGCAGATTATAAAGGACAGACTGCAGGCATGGGTGGAGATCGAGGAGGTGCTGGGGGAACTACAAAATGGGTTCCGGAAACAAAGAAGGTTAGAAGATAATATTCCTCCCGCTACTAAACTTTGGTCTGACCCCTCAAGTGTTGCCCCACAAGATGTCACTTGCCCACCTCACCGCTATAACAGACCATGACGTCAAGGTTCTTGCCATAACTGCGCCTGAAGAAGCTGACGTTTCCCGGTCACCAATTTCTGACGACAGCATTTTTCGCAAAATGATTGCATCAGACCTTTCGCCTGACCAGGCCGACGCTCTCTGTCGGGTTTTGGCCTCATACAGCGACATTTTTGACATTCGTGATCGACCCCTGGGTCAGACTAAGATTGTCACCCACCGAATCAACACTGGTGACTCTTTGCCCGTTCACCGTCGACCTTACCGTGTGTCCGCATCAGAGCGCGATGTTATTCAAAAAGAAGTGGCGAAAATGCTTGCGAAGGACATCATCGAACCATCATCTAGTCCTTGGGCCTCCCCCGTCGTATTAGTAAAGAAGAAAGACGGCTCCTGGCGTTTCTGCATTGATTATCGGCACCTCAACAAAATAACCAAGAAGGACGTGTACCCTCTTCCACGTATCGACGACGCCCTCGACTGCCTCCATGGTGCCACCTTCTTTTCATCCCTGGACCTTCGATCTGGCTACTGGCAAATCGCTGTAGACGACCTGGATCGCGAGAAGACCGCCTTCGTGACCCCTGACGGCCTTTACCAATTCAAGGTCATGCCTTTCGGTCTCTGCAACGCACCAGCCACCTTTGAGAGAATGATGGACACACTGCTTCAAGGATTTAAATGGTCGACGTGTTTATGTTACCTGGACGACGTGATAATTTTCTCTCCCACTTTCGCAACACACCTTGAGCGGCTTTCGACCATTCTAGCAATTTTCCGACGAACTGGCCTCCAGCTCAATTCCTCGAAGTGCCACTTCGCTCTTCGTCAAATTACTGTGCTGGGCCACCTTGTTGACGCTTCCGGTGTCCGACCAGACCCAGCGAAGGTACGCGCTGTCACGAATTTCCCCGTTCCTCGATCTGTCCATGACGTTCGTAGTTTCGTGGGGCTGTGCTCCTACTTTCGCCGCTTCATGAAAAACTTTGCGGCGCTCGCACGTCCACTCACTGACCTTCTCAAGCAAGACGTCCCGTTTTGTTGGGGTCCTCTACAAGCTAACGCCTTCTCTGAGCTCATCGCCGCCCTAACGACTCCACCTATTCTTGCCCATTTTGACCCAGCTGCTCCCACAGAAGTACGCACAGACGCTAGTGGCCACGGCATCGGTGCAGTTTTAGCCCAAAACCAACGCGGCATTGATCGTGTTATTGCGTACGAAAGTCGTCTCCTTTCGAAATCTGAACGCAATTACTCGATTACGGTCTTGCCCTTGTCTGGGCGGTTTCGAAATTCCGTCCTTACTTGTATGGCCGCCCTTTTCGTGTTGTCACAGATCATCACGCTCTCTGTTGGCTTTCCTCACTGAAGGACCCTACTGGACGACTTGGTCGTTGGGCGCTGCGCCTTCAGGAGTACTCTTACTCAGTTACCTACAAGTCTGGCCGCCTCCATCTGGACGCGGACTGCTTGTCCCGCTACCCTGTTGACCAACCAGACGGATCGGAAATTGAACCTAGACCCTGCGTTATGTCCATGTCTCAGTTTCTCCAGATTGGTGACGAACAACGCCGTGATGCTTCTTTGCGATCGCTCATTGACCGGCTGGAATCGGCACCTAACGACGCCTCACTGCGCATGTTCGTCCTCGTGAATGGCACACTTTACCGTCGTAACGTCCAGTCCGATGGCCTTGAGCTGCTTCTCGTTGTGCCTAAACATCTGCGTTCAACAGTCCTGCATGAGCTTCACGACGAACCAAGTGCTGGTCACCTTGGAGTATCCCGCACGTACGACCGTGTCCGGCGCCGCTTCTTTTGGCGCGGTCTCGCCCGGTCTGTTCGACGTTACGTGACCTCCTGCGATAAATGCCAACGTCGGAAACGTCCTGCTGCACCCCCTGCTGGTCTACTTCAACCACTCTCCATCCCGACCGAACCATTCTTCCGTGTTGGTTTAGACCTTCTCGGTCCTTTTCCTGAGTCAAGATACGGCAATAAGTGGGTCGCCGTTGCTATCGATTATGCGACCAGGTATGCAATCACTCGAGCGCTCCCCACCAGCACTGCTACTGACGTTGCCGATTTTTTGCTCCACGATGTTATTCTACACCATGGCGCCCCTAGCCAACTGCTCACAGATCGAGGCCGTGCATTTTTATCCCGAATAATCGACGATCTTTTGCGCTCCTCCTCAACGCAGCACAAGTTGACCACCGCCTACCATCCTCAAACAAATGGCCTCACCGAGCGCCTAAATCGCACCCTCACGGACATGCTCTCAATGTATGTTTCCTCCCACCACCGTGACTGGGACCTGGCGCTGCCTTACGTGACCTTCGCCTACAATTCATCGCGTCACGATACCGCCGGTTATTCACCCTTTTATATGCTCTTTGGCCGTGAACCGACGTTACCAATGGACACCCTACTTTCGGCTGCTGCCGCGCCTCTAGCGAGTATGCACGTGATGCCATCGCTCGTGCCGATCACGCGCGTCAGATCGCCCGCTCTAGGCTGTCGGCCTCGCAAGCGACCCAAACGCGCCTCTATGACAGCCGGCATCATGACGTTTGCTTCTCACCCGGTGCCTTAGTTCTCCTGTAGTGTCCATTCCGTCGTGTGGGCCTATCCGAGAAGTTGTTATCTCGGTACACGGGTCCTTACCGAATCATCCGCCAGGTCACGGACGTCACCTACGAGATTGTTCCCGTCTCTCCGACTTTGCCGCCTGCGATCGCTCCCACTGACATAGTTCACGTCAGCAGACTGAAAGCATACCACCCTCCTTCTGACGACCATGTTTGAAGTGCGCCGAGACGGCGCTTCTACCGCCGGGGGTAATGCTACGAGGGACACATTCTGCCAGGGGCAGACGACAAAGACGGTTCTGTCGGGTGCTGGTGGCTGTCCACCATCTTGGCTACTGTGTCTGTGTAGTGTAAATACAGTGTAAATAGTCCCGCCTTGTGTCGTTTTACGTAACAATATGTTCTCATTGACACAGTGTATTGAAATAGCAGAAAAGGAACACAGGCCCCTATGGCTTGCATTTCTGGATATCAAGGGAGCCTATGACAGTGTAAACCAAAATGATTTGTGGGACATACTGGGCACTCTAGATGTGAAAGATGGAGTAAGAAATCTTTTAAAAGATATCTAAAAAGTAACAAGGTGCTTATAAAATGGGAAAACAAGGTATCTGGGCCTATAGAGATACAGCAGGGGCTTAGGCAGGGGTGCCCTCTGTCACCTCTGTTCATGCTGTATTTACAAGGATTAGAGAAAAAATTAGAGAGGAGCGGACTTGGCTTCAACCTTTCCTATTTCAAGCAAGGAGAAGGGATTAAACAGTCATTACCAGGACTGATGTATGCGGATGACATTGTACTTATGGCTGACAGCAAGGAAGACTTGCAGATATTAATGGACATCTGTGGTCAAGAGGGAGATAGCTTAGGTTTGAAGTTTAGTAAAGAAAAATCGGCAGTCATGACTTTTAATGATAATCAGGGCAGCGAGCATAGGATACAGGAGGTTACGCTGGAGGTGGTGGATAAGTACAAATATCTTGGAATGTGGATAAACAATGGGGCTGAGTACCTAACAGAACATGAAAAATATGTGACGGCTAAAGGTAGCAGAAATGCAGGTGTGATGAAAAATAGGGCACTGTGGAATTACAATAGGTACGAAGTGGTGAGAGGGATTTGGAAAGGGGTGATGGTCCCTAGTTTGACTTTCGGCAATGCGGTCCTGTGCATGAGATCAGAGGTTCGAGCAAGGTTGGAAGTTAAGCAGTGAGGGGTAGGCTGGCTCTGGGAGCACACGGAAATACACCAAATCAGGGGGTACAGGGTGACATGGAATAGACATCATTCGAGGGCAGGGAAGCCAGCAGCAAGATAGAATTTGAGGAGCGATTGAGAGAAATGGCAGAAAAGCGGTGGGCAAGGAGAGCTTTCAGTTATTTGTACATGAGGAATGTTGATACTAAATGGAGGAAGCTGACCAGAAAACTGTCAATCAAATATTTGGACTGCAGGAGGGGTGCAAACCAGGAAACAGCGGTTAAGAAAAAGGTTAAGGAAACAGAGAGGGGTCTGTGGAAAACAGGGATGCAGACGAAATCAGCACTGGGAACATATCGAACTTTCAAGCAAGAAATTGCCAAAGAAAATATCTACGATAATTCTAGGGGAAGCTCTTTGTTGTTTGAAGCCAGGACCGGAGTATTGCGGACTAAGATGTACCGAGTCAAGTACCAAGGTATAGACACGTTGTGATGTGCGTGTGGAGAAGAAGAGGAAACAGCTGAACACCTCATACTTTTCTGTAAAGGGCTTAACCCTACAGTGCAAAGCAACGGGGCTGATTTTTTCAAAGCATTGGGGTTTAGGGACAGTGAAGGCAAAATAGACTTTAAGCGGGTAGAAGTAACCAAACAGAGGTTATCTGATTGGTGGATAAAATCAAGGCAGGGGTGAAATTTCACCCACCACAAAGTACAAAATATGTTAATAGTCATGGCTAGGTGGCGTATGCCACCGCCCGGTTTAAAGGGTTCAGCCTCATCCATCCATCCATCCATCCATCCATGCTGAAATCACTGGAGGTGGAGCGAGCGGCGCACAGAAAAGAGTGGCGCAACTCTGGCTCCCTGCAGGGACCCTATACAGTAACTCTAGGTACCACTAAGGTACGACTGCTTGCGTCACGCGTGCGTCTGAGCATGGAGGAAGAAAAAAAATTGGAGAACGCTTAAGCTTCGCCTTTAAGAGCAGAACGCGATAGCGTTATCGGTACCCGTTCGCATCGCATCGTTCGCATCCGGCAAGTAGGCTTTATTCACTGCAACACTAAACGTGGGGAAGCCAGCTTACAAAGACCAAGCTTACACCGATCCCCTTAAAGTAGGCTTCACTTTTAAACAGATATGCATTGCTAGAAAGACGTTTTTCCAGGGGCAATATAAGTGGTCTTATATTAAAATGTGAAGGCTTTAGCACATTTTTTATTATTTTATTCATCATCAGCCTATATTAACACGAAAGTGTTTTATGCCGGGGTCCACTAAGACTTCACTGACGTATTTCCATCACGGAAATACGTCATAGAACATAATACAAAGAAAGAAACCAGAAGAAAAAGTTCCACAAACATGCAAAATTTGGAAATCGAACCCACGACCTCTCGGTCCGCGACGATAGATCGTCGAGCGTTTAACCCATTGCGCCACAAACGCATTTGCAGAGAGCTACACAGACGCGCCTTATATATCTAACACTCCTCCGTGTACCCGCGCTCTTGCTCGGGGCGGTGCCGCCGCCTACGAGCAGAAAAGAGAAGTACTGCATTATGACACTAACGCGCACCGACAGTGAACGCTTCGGTGGTCTCAGCACTACGACGCCTCGATGCCAGCATTCGAAGGGACGCTGGCATCAAGAAGCACTACCAACGCCACCTAGGTGGCGTTCACCGTACTCAGCACAGCGGAGCGTGGCCTCCGCAATTAGCTCTGAAAATGTTTCTGAAGTTGATCGCGGAGGCTGCAATTACGACGCGCTGTACGCGCTGATTTGACTCGGTGACGATTCAGTTACGTGCTTTGTCTTGCGCGTTGTATTAGTGTGTCAGTTACGTGCTTCGTCTTTCGCGTTGTGCTAGCGTGTGCAGCGTAGTGCAGCTTCCATATGCACGACGGTTGCTCATGGTCATCGACGTTGGTAGTCGTGATGGAGGAGACGTGCCACCAGGCGTCAGCGTGGGTGCATCAACGCCTAAGGGCGCTTTAGCCACAAAACACCAATAGACATTATATATCAATGTGCAATAAACATTACACTACTTCTGTGAAGACACGTTTCACTTTCGTGTTCTATACCGATTCCTATATAAGAGGGATCAACCACATTTTTTTTATGTCCACTGCAGGACGAAGGCCTCTCCCTGCGATCTCCAATTACCCCTGTCTTGCGCGAATTGTCGGAGTCATGAGGGAGGTAGTGGCCGAATACTGCACCAGGGAGGCCAATTCCTGTTCTGGTGAGACTTTGATGAAACTTAGTGGGCCTTCCTAGTTTGGTTGCACCTGAACTAGTATAGCCCCACTAGCTCTCGGCAACATATTTTTTTCTTGCCGGTGTCAGGCACCGCTCCATGCCTGAAAAATGTGGTGGACTGGAGTAGGATTCGAACTTACGACCTTCAGATTTGAAGCCGGGTATTCTGCTTCTGCTCCACGCCACCTTATTATTATTTTATTAATTGTTTGCTATTGCCCCGTCGCGCGCGCGTGTCCAAAACGAATTAGCAGTCGAAGTCCCAACTTGACCTGCCTAGAATGCGAGCGCCATCTGGATATTATTTTCGCAAGTAAAGTACCCGAGCGCGCTGCTGTAGGTCTGGTAGAAATGCTCGAAAAGGGGTTTGTGTTTGAGTTTCCTCGTAGCAGAATTAGGTTTTCGCGTACATTCAAATTACAATCTGACGCCGAATGAAGTCGTACTTTACCATTTTTCTGACGGATTTAACTGTGAGAAATTCAATTTTTGTTCACCAAAACATTGCACTACGTGGAGAGCCTGCGCGGTCGGGGAGGTTGGGGTGGTTGTGGTTACCCTCCATGGGGTGATTGGGTCTACCCTCCATGGGTAAACGCGGTACAACTATAAGAAAGGTCTGTATAAGAACGCAAACTTATTGTACCAGTCTATTTACCTTTAAAAGTGGTTGGAAAGGAGATAATATATAGGCGGTTAACCACAGTTGCACTCCCTCCAGTGAAAGCAGGACGACGGGCGGCTTTCACAATTTGCTAGACGGGCTATCGGCATCGCTATCACTTGTCAGCGTTGCTGGAGGAGGGACTCTTATTTTTTTGAGAGGCTGCTCTGATCTAAAAATTCTGCTTACAAAATATCCACGCACTTTTGGAAGTAACCGCTGCAGGGTGTAAACATTACCGAGGGTGAGCTTTTCGTTGCGCCAAAGAAAACTGGGTTCATAAATATCGGTTGTCAGTCACTTTAAGTTGACACGAGGCAGGGAAATAGAAAACTAGGGGTGTGGGAATAATCGAAACTTTCGAATAACGAATCGAAAAGTCACTATTCATAAAGGCGAATACTTTTCGAATATTTCAAAACGTCAACTTCGTGCAATTAAACATAAAATTGGAGTAAAGCAACACTAAATCTTCACCCCCGCGGGCGTATTACAGACATAAAACATGAGAATCTAGGTAATGGGGCAGGCTATATATGTAGCCATATTTTACAGGCTATACAGCAATCGTTCGCACTCTCTGGAGAGCTCTCTGCATGCAAAGAAACTACTGGTTTGCTCCTTAGGCTCCATACTATGTAATGGCAAAACATGCTAACGTTAAGAATAGTTGGATGTGAACATCATTTTACATTAATTGTGATAACTGCTGTTGATTATTGGAAATCTATTCGATATTCGATTCGATTCGTTTCGGGCACTACTCACTTTGACACGCATGAAGGAAAGAAAGTTTAATTCCCTAATCAGTGCTTGGGGGGAGCACACTTTCCCCCACACCAACAGCATACAGCTTTATATGGAACATCACGGCGACGGCGAAATTCACCTGGAGTGTTCATAATTGCTATCGCAATAAAATGCGATATTGCCTTATTCTATTGAAAAACTAGCTACTGCCAAGGTGGCGCTAGCAATAAAGTCACTTTAGCTAGCATTAGGGTGTTCGCATGTTCTCCCCCTCTCTCGCTCTGTGAGGAGGACAGCCTTCAGGCACCCTAGCTAACATGAACTTGTTTCGCCGCCTATCGGCAGCTGCGAAAACTCGCAGTTTCACCTGAAAGGTGAAGCATCGATTGCGATAGCAAATTAGTAGACAGATATACGAAGTAAGGATAGTAGTTCTGTCGTATAACTACTATCCTAGTAGTATAATGCCTATAGTAGTAGTTATGCCGTATAAACTTGTGAACTTACTAAATTAACAAGCATATGGTGTCACGCGCGCACAAGCAAACATGAACACATCTCACTCGATGACACACACGCTGTCAAAACGCTGGAGCGAGAAAGCGCTGCAGCAGCAGCGAGCGAATTGACCTTCGTGCTATCTCTCGCTTCAACGCGAATTAAGCAGCGAGAACACAGCGCACGCGAAGCTATCAGCACTCGGCGCACTCTGTCCCCATCGCAGATCGCGGCCGCGCCATACGTAGCCGCCGCCGGCGTAGAACGCCCCCCCCCCCTTCAACCCCCCTCTCCCCAGTGCCTTGAGCGCGACGGAAGACGGCGCGCTTCCTCCCCGCTTTTCTCCCTTGCGCGCGCGCGCGATTGAGCCACCATCGTCGGATCACCCTCGCACGCTTTGACTCACACGTAGGTAATACGATGCGCGGCGACGCTGTTATCGCCCTTGGCCTTTATACGGAACATCACGGCGACGGCGAAGGCGGCGACAACGGCAGAAATGCGCCCGGAGTGTCTATATAATTGCTTTCGCAATAAAAACAACCGTTCAGGAGGTTTGCTGCGTGTTCCAGAGCATTGAGTTTCATACAATTACTAGAGGGAAGTGTAAACGCGTGCTGCAAGCAGGGCAGTTCAGCCAGCAACGGTGTGATGGGTAGCACATAGATTTGGCTAAACTTCGTCCTTCTGGCTTTAAATGGCTTCGTGAGTTTGCAAAGTGATCATTTTTGAGAAAGTACTGCGTGAAATATAATTAAATAAACATTATTAAAGGGACAATAAAGGCAAATAAAGAGAGAAAGAGAGCCACGCTCAGTAACTAGCAGCCGCCGCGCCTGACCAGTGCCTCAAAAGTCCCTAAGCGATTATGTCCCTAAGCGCCTAGGAGCTCCACGATTGCCATGACAACACATGTTAAGTGGAAGTCACGTGACCCGCAGTGCCACGCCCCCGCTGTATCTTCTAGCTAGAGTGTACTAGACAATGACCATATTCTAGTACACTCTACTTCTAGCATTTGGAAAGTCGCGTCCTGGCTCAGTTTTTCCATGGCCGCTCGTTTGCGTTCTTCGCAGAAAACCATAATGAAACGGCCTTAACACCGCCTTTCGGGCGCTCTTTTACTCACCGACGGGAGTAAAGAGTGGTGATGGCGTATGCAACGTCACCACTCCCCGCTCGGGGGCGGGTGAATTGAATTGCACTATAAAGGTATGCGGACCCTTCAGACGCAATTTTCTGGTAAACTAAGTCTTTTCTTAGCACAAAACAAGCGCTGCGAAGTTTCTAGAACGGTATTTTAACAGTCCACGTCGAGTTAGCATTTTTCTTGAGTGCCCGTTTAAAACTGTCCGACGGCAGGATTCGAACACAGGACCTCTAACACAGAAGCTCGATATTGAAACCATAGGCGTCGACAACGCGGGCGGGCGGGGGGGGGGGGAGGAGGATCCCCCCCCCCCCCCCCTGGCGATGCCGAAGCCTACTCCTCCTCCCTTAAAGTGTCATTACCAGAGTTCTGTTACCCACATCACTTGAAGGTTCTTTTGACTTGCCCCCACCTTTTCAGTTAAAATGTTATCGTGGCTACAAGCTTACTGCATCATTGTTGGCGCGGACGTGCACGGCTTTCAATTCATACTTTCGCTTTATTTCTGCAAATACTGACAATAGGAGGACAAGCGCATTAGAGGCCCCAGCAGCGGCTACTTCATCTGTAATTTTTCACTCCAACATTTATTTATATTTAATTTACACTACAATTAATTTGCACACAACACGCATTATCACAGCTAGGACGAAGTTTATTGAATGTTTTAAAGAGAAGCTGTTTACTTGAAAAAAGTATAAACAGCTGCTTTGAAATTTAGGCGAATTTAGGCCCTGATAAAGCGTAATCAACGAAATCACAAGAATGTCTTAAGCCCCAAGCACGAAGATAAGCCAAATGCATGTTCTACCCATCATTCTCATGGTGGCTGCAGCGCTAGAGTTTCCTTGTTCTATGTTCCAGAGGAGCGGGCCACACGCGGGCTACCCTCCCGGAGTGTTTGCTTTTCGCAGCTACCGACCGGCGGCGACACAAATTCATGTTAGACTTCATTATTTGCTACCAAGAGTTCCCGTACGTGCTACCCTGCATATACAATAATTGTATTGCTAGTGCCGCCTTACACCAGCTAGCTTCCCCAAAGACGAAGGCAACTTCGCATTTTGAAGACAAGGTCTTAGCTGACTTTACATTGGCGTATCTGGGGTCTGGGTATCTTGTAACCGCTCCCCCTCGCCCACCCCTCTCCTCCCAAAAAACGGCCCTTTTGCTCCTTCGGAGCGCCGTAGCGAGTTGCAAGAGGTATAAAAGTGTAGTTCTCAACGAGACAAGAAGCAAGAAGCAGAGTAGGCAAAATTACTGGTACGGCACTTGCACTATACCCCTGTTAAGGACCATCATCATCATCATCAGCCTATATTTTGTTTGCTACAGGACGAAGGCCTTTCCCTGCCCCTGTCTTGCGCCAGCTGATCCGGACAAATGAAACCTGGACAGGCCGCCACTGGAAAATAAACCCGTAAGGGATCATCATCATCATCAGCCTATATTTAAGCCCACTGCAGGACGAAGGCCTCTCCCTGTGATCTCCAATTACCCCTGTCTTGCGCTAGCGTATTCCAACTTGCGCCTGCAAATTTCCTAACTTCATTGTCCCACCTGGTTTTATGCCGTCCTCGACTGCGCTTGATCTCGGATCTCTCTGATCCACACCGCTCTCATCCGATCTCTTAACGTTAGGCCTAACAATATTCATTCAGTCGCTCTTTGTGCGGTCCTTAACTTGTTCTCGAGCTTCTTTGTTCACCTGCCAAGTTTCTGCCCCATATGTTAGCACCGATAGAATGCAATGATTGTACATTTTTGTTTCAGCGACAGGTGGTAAGGTCCCAGTCAGGATTTGGCGATGCCGGCCGTATGCACTCCAACCTAATTTTATTCTTCTGTAAATTTCTTTCTCGTGATCAGGGTCCCCTGTGAGTATTTGACCTAGATAAACGTACTCCTTTACAGACTCTAGAGGCTGACTGGCAATCCTGAATTCTTGTTCCCTTGCCAGGCTATTGAACATTATCTTTGTCTTCTGCATATTCATCTTCAACCCAATTTCCTCAATCATTTGTTGTAATTCGTCTCCATTGTTGCTGAATAGGACAATGTCATCTGCAAACCGAAGGTTGCTTAGATATTCGCCGTTGATCCTCACTCCTAATCCTTCCCAGTCTAAGAGCTTGAATACTTCTTCTAAGCATGCAGTGAATATCATTGGAGAGATTGTGTCTCCTTGCCTCACCCCTTTCTTGATAGGTATCTTTCTACTTTTCTTGTGGAGAACCAAGGTAGCTGTGGAATCCTTGTAGATGTTTGCTAAGACATTCACGTATGCCTCCTGTACCCCTTGATTACGCAATGCCTCTATGACTGCTGGTATCTCTACTGAATCAAATGCCTTTTCATAATCTATGAAAGCCATATAGAGAGGTTGATTGTACTCCGCAGATTTCTCGATTACCTGATTGATGACATGGATATGATCCATTGTAGAATATCCCTTCCTGAAGCCAGCCTGTTCTCTTGGTTGGCTGAAGTCAAGTGTTGCCCTGATTCTATTGGAAATTATCTTGGTGAATATTTATACAATACTGAAAGCAAGCTAATGGGTCTGTAATTCTTCAATTCTTTAACGTCTCCCTTCTTATGGATAAGTATAATGTTGGCGTTCTTCCAGCTCTTTGGTACACTTGAAGTTGTGAGGCATTGCGTATAAAGGGCCGCAAGCTTTTCAAGGGATGCACCGTTGTAAATACAGACATGTCTAGGCAAAGCTGCCTTACGGCACATTTTTGGAAAGGGAACGAGTTCGCTAGGACTGAGCAGGGCTCGCGCCAGGCAATGATGTTTATAGAAGGCTGCTTCGATGGTGCCCACAAGTAGCGAGAATTAGTAGCAGAGAAGGTAAAGGTACCAGTACGGGCGTAATTAGTGTCAATATAGTCGAAAATTAACCACCACATTGCTCCCTCGACTTCACTATATCCGATATTGCCCCACTCCATGGCCTTTTGGTCAAAAAAGAAAGGGTCAACCAATTGTCAACGCCAAGCGCATGAACTAGAACATGAATAAGATACAAAATGAGTGAACAGCGAACATGAAAAAGAGATAGAAATATAAAAATAGACGGGTGTAATCAACATTTAATCATTGAATCATTTGAGCCACCATGTACGTCGACCTTGTCTTCTTTAGCGTTGACTCTTTATTCAAGTTCTGGTCCTTTCCGTTTTCTTTCTCTTTCAAACAAGGCAGGTAACTGCGCCAAATGTTACATTGAACGGTCCTAACCATAAAATGCGATCTTTCTGCATTTTTTTTTTTTTTGCATGAGCAGAGCAGCGCTAAGCGCGAAATATTGATTCTTGGAGAACATTTGCTACTTTGACAGTATCTATCTATCTATCTATCTATCTATCTATCTATCTATCTATCTATCTATCTATCTATCTATCTATCTATCTATCTATCTATCTATCTATCTACCTATGTAGCCACCTACGTCTTTGTGCTGTCATGGTCGTTTCGTTAACTTGGTATGTACCAAAATTGGCATACTATGACAAGAGTATATGACGGACATAAATGATATGTCATGACATGCCTGTCATGTAGGTCATGAAACAGCTGCCTACGTCTCGGTGCTCTCATGTTCGTTTCGCTAACTTGGTAGGTACCAAAATTAGCATAGTATGACAGGAGTGTATGAGGAACATAAATGATAGGTCATGACACAAATGTCATGACATGCGTGTCATGTAGGTCATGACAATGACACGGCAAAAAAGATTAACGCTGAAAAACCACTGAAATGGTTCGGACGTGGCAGTAGCGTACCCAGGATCTCTACCAGAGGGGGGTTGACAGTTTGCCAATACCATCTAAACAGCACTAATTTCAATTTCGTCACGGGAAATTGTCAAAAAATTCGCTTTTTGCGAGTGTGCAGACGATTGCGCGTCTTGCATCTTAGTTGCAGTACTCAAATACGCAAGGAAAGAAAAGGAGTTAAACAAAAAGGGGGGGGGGGGTTAAAACCCCGAAACGCACCCCCCGTCGGTGCGCCACTGGGACGTGGGTACTAAGTGAAGGAAACACTAAAGGATGCTGGTAGAAGTCATAGTCATGAGCATGACTCAGCAAAAATGATAATGACTCAGCAAAAAATGATTAACACTCAAAGGCCACTGTAATGGGTTCGGACGTGGGCACTAAGTGAAGGGAACACTAAAGGATGATTGTAGAAATCATAGTCATGAGCATGATTCAGCAAAACTGACAATGACTCAGCAAAAAAGATTAACACACAAAAGCCACTGAAATGGGTTCTGACGTGGGTACTAAGTGAAGGAAACACTAAAGGATTATGGTAGAAGTGATAGCCATGACCATGACTGAACAAGAATGACAATGAATCAGCAAAAAAAAATAATAACTCTAAAAGCCACTGAAATGGGTTCAGACGGGGGTACAAAGTGAAGGCAACACTACAGGGTGATGGTAGAAGTCATAATCATGGGCATGACTCAGCAAAATTGACAATGACTCAGCGAAAAAAAGATTCATACTTAAAAACCACTGAAATGGGTTCGGACGTGGGCACTAAGGGAAGGAAACACTAAAGAATTGTGGTAGAAGTCATAGTTATGACCATGACTCTGCAAAAATGAGAATAACTCGGCGAAAAAAGATTAGCACTCAAAAACCAATGGAATGGGTTTGGATGTGGTACTAAGTGAAGGAAAAGGCTAAAGGTTGATGGTCGAAGTTATAGTCATGAGCACGACTAAGGCTTTCGCCTTAAGGTCTCTTAGGTGTAGCTAAAGGGACTCCTGGGGACTCATGACATGAATGTCATGACATGCGTGTCATGTAGGTCATGAAAGAGCCTTCTATGTCTTGGTGCTCTCATGGTAGTTTCGTTAACTTGGTAGGCTCCCCGCACACTGCTTTGCATAACATGGATTCCCACAGGGCGTGGGATCTGCCGGCTTTTTTTTTTTTTTTTTCTACTATATTAAGGGGGGGAAAAAAAAAAAAGACCGTCTCTACAGAGCAAACAAAACCGAAACCGACAAAACATTTTTTTGTGGCGCCATCTGTTGTTGGCTCAGGGAAGCGGCCGTTCTTTCTGTTGATGACGCTACTTTGCCACTGCCGCAATTTGCCGCTCGCGCCACTCAGTTAGCTTTGGCGTTTGCTTTCGTCGGTGTTGTGCATTCGCCGCATGCGTGAAATTTCTTTGAACAGTTCTAATTCAGCGGAATCGGTATAACCTTGTTTAACTTACGAGCTTTATTGTTTGCGGTCACAATTTACGCTCCTAGAATGAAACGAAGCAATTTTGTGGTTGTACCGTGGTATAATAGGTAAGTTGCACGCTTCTACATACGAACAACGCACGCCGTGAGCTACCTGTTCGTTTCCGTTCGAGACGCGGGTAGTTTCTGCCTGCTACGAAACAAACTAGCATTGACGCTAAACTGTTCATAGGATCCTCAGGCACCCGCTGCGGTCCAACCATGCGGGTTTACTTGTGGCAGAGCTGACCTGCATGTTCGGTCCATGATAGACGCTGTCTTTTTTGAAGGCACGAATGGGAGAGGACGTACCAGAATCTCTTCAGCAGTTCGGCCGAGGATCAGTCTGCCGGGCTTGGAAGCGTTGCTGCGTGGCGTAGCAGGTAAGAGCCGTAGTGGACGACCATCTGCCATACCAACAGCTGCTGGTTTGCTCGATGTTCACAGGAAGACCATGCGGTTTCGGATACGAGTTTCGTTTAGGATTTACATTTAGAAAATGCAGAGAAAGCGGCTGTTGCTGTACCATGTTCAATCCGAGATACTGTAGTCAGCTTGTTCCACGCTTGCTGGCGAGATGCATGTAATGGAAACCTTGGATATTTTTACGTATGGTGGGCTATCACAAGTAGATGTCGAGTACAGTCGACCGGGAGCGCGCGGGTATGTTGTGGTAAAGATAAAAACGATGATGTAAGCTTGCCTTCAACGGCTCTGCCCTGACTGTTCAAGGATCGATGAATTTTCTAGCGTAGAAATGACGGAGTATATATGACTTCTTAAGGCACCCAGCAGTGGGGTGGGAGGACGATACACATAGTTCTACGTGTAATCGCACTGATCTTATTTGTATTAGTTTATGATACTGTAGACCCAAAGGCTGTTACAAGGTGAGTTAAGTATACTGTGAATACAAATAATAATACATGCATCTCAGGCAGATCGTTGAATGAAAAGCATCTCTTTTTGAATGAAAGGCAAATAATTTTGAATTCTGTTCTCGGTGACTCTGTGCACTTTGTTCCGTCTTCTTCTCCCCAGACTTTACAGCCACCTTCCTCGAGCCATTGAGGCCACGGCCGCACTGGTCCGGGCACAGCTGAGCGACAGCCGTCTGCAGAGTGGCACGTCCGATGCTGGCAGACTCAGTCCTGAGGAGCTCAGCTCTCTCTATGCTTTGGCCATAGTCAGGTGGGGCTACCAGAAGGTCTCCTGACGAAAGATAATGGTCGTTCTAAAACGTCACGGTGGCTCGGCGGCCATGGCGTTCTGCTGCTGAGCATAAAGTCAGCAGCCACATTTCGACGGGAACACGACGCTAGCATTCGTGTACCAAGCTTTGCGGGGTGGTCAAGATTTATTGGCAGTCCTTTGCTACGGCACCTACCATAGCCGCAGTGTTGCTATGGGATGCTAGTCTCGCAAATCAATCAATCAGTCAATCTTACCTTTGACAGCTACAATCTGATGGTGTTCGTATGAAGGAATGCTTACAAATGGAGATTTTGCAGTGAAGTGCATGTAGAACAATAATGTGCCTGTTGAGATAGCTGAAACTGATGCGAAACCCTCCGATCTGCATTACAGTCAAACTTTACTGTCAAGTTTAGCTAATTGGTACTGTGGTACAAAAGTTTATTAGAGCAAAATATTTAGGTAACTGATGCTTCTGCAGTTTAGGAATGGAGGTAGTTTCATATCATTCCAGAAAATCATTGTTGCCTGAGACACGAGAATGACTAACCTCATTTGCGATAATAAGTGAACGGTTCAGACTCATTCTGTTGAGTATGTGAGCGAAGCCAGAGTAACCGAAACGGTGCTGCCGTATATTTAGGGTTGTTCGTTTTCGGGTTTTATATTTTTTCAAATTCGGGGGGTAAAAATCGGGCGGTATTTTTCAAACTGATATTCGGGGAAAAATCGGTTTTTTTGCGAAACCATTCCTTACTTCGGGTTTTTTTCGGGTTAAATATACGGTTGTACTTATCAGAACTTACACTGAGCTTATCAAAACGTATCACGGGCTTTTTAAGTATAACACGTTAAATTTGGTGTTTCAAGCTGGTAATTGGGACAGACACCAGAGTATTATAGCAAATACAGTATACTACCCGAAATTTTGTGTTTGTTTGAAAATGAATCAGTGGTGTTTGAAAATGAATGAATCAGTAAACATTGACTCTTAGAAATTATACATTTTATTCTCGAAAATCTGGTCATCGATTTTTTACACGTCCTTGTTGACATACATTATCATCTGCATGCGCAACATGTCAGTCTCCATTCGAGATCTGTCCGGTCGTTGAACATATCTCAGCTGGGAGAAAGTTCTCTCCACATCACAGCTACCATTAGCTAGGCACAACAATGTCAGTGCAGCTTTTGCAAGCCTTGGGTAGCGAGAAGTAGAGTCATGCCAATACTCGATTAGTTCGACAGCTGGGTTTGTGGGGCTCGCTTCCAGCAAATACTGGTTGAACTCGTCATTAAGGGAATCTACATTGCCGGTTACGGACATGAACAGAGGTCGGTAGTCCTCAAATGACTGCCCCAGCAGACGCTTCTGAAACGGATCAAGGACGGCTCCCAACTTCCACAAAGTTAGCTGGTTTTCCTCTTTTTCTGAGACGTTCCGTCCAAGAGTGCAGCGCCATTTTGTGGCGAGTTTCGTGCAGAACTCTTCAGAACATGTTTTTACTAAATTAGCGCTGCGCTTGGGTAACATAGACAAAACAGCTTTGGCCTGATCGCTTTTACCGATCATCGCCGAAAGCTCCCCGACAATCTGCTGCAGCTTCACGTTTACCAGGTGATCAAAGCTGGGCATCAAAAGCTTCCCACTTTCAAGCGTTTTCTGGGCTTCCAAAAGTGGGCCGAGTGCATCTCTCATCAAGATTGCCTTCGCATAAACAACTTCTTTTTCAGAAAGTATCCCTCGAATAGCTTCCGCTTTGCTGCTATCATGCGAGCTTTCAGCAAGTTCTGTTAACGAGCTCCACATTTCTACGACTACCACAAGTGCCTTGTAGAAGCTTTGCCATCGATTCGGGACAACAGAAGGTGGCTTCTTAATGTCAGGTCCAAAGAGGCCATTAGAAGAACAAATTTCAGTGTACTTTTGGTAAAGCTTGTTAGCGTGCTTAAATAACGCTCCAAACTTGATCACTACGGATCGAACATCAGACATGCATGGTAAAGAAATGGCATGGTCAACACTCACATGAATAAGGTGTGCTATATCTTTCACATGCAAGATTTGGATCCCTTCAGCCTGACAGATTTCTCGAACCATCTTTCGCATGTACTCCGCTGAGTCTGTGGCTACTGCCACAACGTCTTTCCACGTCTTGCCAACCGTCAGGAGTGCCTTGCTAACTGCGCTGGCCACCGTGTAACTGTTCGATGCATTTACCCTGTCGACGTCGACCAGAACAACGTGCTTCTTCACGTTTTTCTGGCTATAGTAGCACAGGAGAGTGTTGATGGTAGGCACACCAGTGATGTCTGGGGATTCATCGACGATGACGCTCACTTTCACATCTCGCATATCATCGCGGATTTTCTCCATGTCCTTGTCAAAAGCTTCTTTCAGGTATTTCAGCCGAAGTCTTTGTCCTGTTGGCATGGTCTTCGCGGCCTTGCAGTATTTGCGTGCGAAGTCTCCCAGCGGTCCGTCCGCCTGGTGCATGCTTATTCCGCTGTACGCTAGGGCACGAACAAAGTCATGGATAACGCCGTCCGCTTCAGTTTCTTTCGCACGCTGTCTACAGGACATATCAAAAAGCGTCTGCTGAGACGTTCCCACAGTCTCAGCTTCCTTGGAAGCTGTCTTGAACTTCTTATGACGAGATGACATTAGATGCTCACGAATTCGGTCGTAGGGCTTCTTCGCTGGATCGGTGACCATCTCGGTGTTGCAATATTTGCACACTAACGTGCGGGTGCCTTCACTGTCTTTCGTTGCGATCTGGAGATCTTCATGTTCTTTACACCAGTCATCCAGTGTCTTTCGTTTTCTTCCCATCTCCACGCTGAAGTTTCCGGTGCCGCCTTATGTCCGCGACGGTGGCTTTGCGCTCACAAGACGCGCCTGGTAATGCTAAGTGAGGATGGCGATATGCGTCTCGTTGGTTAGAGTTCGCACCAATCAGAAGCCTGATTCACTTCGTCACAGAAAAACTGGAAGAAAACCTAAGAGACCAACCTTGGATCGCGTTTTGTTCACATTCTCTTCTCGTTCGTCTTTATCCCCACCCACTAAAAAACGTGACCCTTTTTAGAAGTTCTTCGAAAAAGAGCAATACCACAATTTCCAGAATTTTGCTGCTCCTGTCAAAACAGGATTTTGAGTGCAGTGGCTTCTTTCTTTCTTCTTTCTTTCGAGGTTTTTTTTTTTTTTGGGGGGGGGGGGGGGGAAGAAGGAGAGAAAAGGGCCCGAAACTGTCTGGCGTGAGGTGCCGACACCTTATCAGGCCCGGGGAGGGGGTGGGGGAGTATGGGGCTTGGCTGCCCGCTACGTCGGCGGCGGCGGGGGCTTGGCGGTGAGAGGAGGGTGTCGCGCGAGAGAGTGAGGGGCGTTCGCGCGGGGTTGGACGCTGGGGGAGGGTATGGCTGGCTTCTTCGTCGCTCAATCTCTCCCCCACCGACTGGTCACCCGTCCCTTCCGCGTGAAATTCTTGGAAGCAGGTGCACATACCCGAGACTAATCTGCAGTGGGCAAAGGGGCAGATTTCTTCTTTCACCCTAAATTTGTTCACAATGTACTCGAAGCGTGGCCGGCCTCAAACGTGTTTCCCACTTTCTTCTACGCTACAGGGAGGTTTATTCGGGGAGAAATCGGGTTTAACCCGATTCTCCTGAAACTTGTTCGGGGTGCAAGAATCGGGTAAAATCGGGTTTTACCCGAAAACGAACAACCCTACGTATATTGAGCATGAGGCGAGACGTCTTCATTTGCAAAGCCTGTAAAATAATAGCTGTCTACAAGTGTGCACAATATGCTAGCACAACGTGTCGTAATTGTTGCATTAAGATAGGGGGCAATCCTGCGGCTAGTGCACTCCCAAGTCGCTGTATTACTATACAAACACTGTCCTTCCAATGTTAAGGTTGTAATTTATAATACTCTGTTATTTTCTCTGATCAGCTATAATCACTTAGTTTCTGAAACCGTTGCCTTTAGAAATTAAAATGAATCAATCAGCCTTAATCTTTCCCCTACCCTGGGAAAAATGGCCATTTTTTGTAGGTTGCAGTAGATTTTATTTTCTGAAGAAATTATTGCACTCAAAATTTTATGCTATACATGAAAGCAAGCCAGAATTAATGCGCTTTTCAGGCATGCAACTTTTATTAAAAAGATTGGTGTCATAAAAAATATAAATCACCAAAAACAAGATTGTAGAATAAATTTCGACAAGACTTTACACTTCTATCTTAAAAGGAAAAAATGCAGAAAAAGTTTTAGATATATGAAATGTTTTGCTTTCTTATAGCCACTATCTGCAAAAAATCAAAGATTTTTCTTGAACACAACTTGCACTACAAAAATTTAACTGGAAGCCCTACATTTGTACGTTCCATGTGGCATAGCAGTTCCTCGATGTGAAACATAGGGGAAAATTGCAATTCTTGCAATAAACTGTTGTTTCCTTCTGGGCTTTGCTGTCATAACATTTCTTAAAGTTTGGCATGTCTCCATCATAGCTGACGTGTGCTGTACAGCTTCAGTTTGTGGAGGAGCACAAACTAGTGATGCATCCTAAGTTGCAAGCCACTGCCAGAGGCAGCTATTATTGCTTTCAAGTCCAGTGATTGTGCACACGGCTTCGGAGACAGTTAAAAAAAGTGCCGCAAACTGGGGAAAGAAAAGAAAAAAAACTTCATAAGAAACGAAAGTGTAGTTCTTCTTCTATACGTCAGGTAGCGCAGTGTGTCCGTGAGTGGCACGGTAGTTCTCGAAAATAGTGTTTGAAACGATTGTTAGCGGTCTAACAATGCCCAATGGGTGTGGTAGGGAAGCAGTTAAATATTTGTGATTGGTGAATGGACAACTATGGTATAGGACAACAGATGAACAAGGTGACAAATGCAATGCAGACTCTCAACGTGTTGTTGCCTTCTTGTTTAAAATGTTCTTCATACGTTTGCACTGCGAGATGTTCAGTATGGTTCAATAACTCACCAACAAGCCATAATTGTGCACTATATTCTCCTCGCACCACATGTCCTTCTTCAAAAAACTAAATCTGCTCTAACCTGTAGTTGTTTAATAGTCAGGGCACGGAAGCTCGATGAAACGCACGAGGCGCGGCGAAGGGAGCAGTGAAGAGAATGTTGACATCTGCCGCCGCTTTTTTAGGGGTGGCGCTACTGCTGCGGGACTGCTCTCCCTCCGGGAAGGCGCCGCGGGAGAGATTTCGCATCTCGCTTGCACGCCTTTTGTCCGCACACGTGGTAGTATAAATGTGTCGAGGTCCTTGTCGTGTTGCATGTGGCACTATCCCACGCAACTGTTGCGTGCCGCTGTGTGTTACTACGCAAGAAAAGAACCATTATTCCTGTACCCTCAGTTTCCGTGCGACGTAGAACGGCGTAAAGCATGGCTGAAAAACATTTCGCGACAGGGACAAGTGACAGAGGAAGCATGTGGGAGCCGAGGGACACGTTTTCAATTGGGGTGTTCGCTTCACTTCACCGACGGCCACACCGAGGAACTGTGTAAGGGGTTTAAAAGCAAATTGTTACAGCCGCTTCTGGCAAACTGGACTGGGACCTGAATGCAGCTGTGGAGCGGTTAAAACTCGCCTACGAGCCTCCGTCACGGACGCTAATACGATTTTAAAGCTGTTGAATGAGGCACTTCTCCGTGGCTTCACATCATGTAAATAAAGAAAATAACAATTGGCACAGCCTTCCTCGATCTTTTTTTTTTCTTTTCACCATTGCAATTGCTCTATTCACGCTGAACAACGTTTAAATATGCTACACATCGGCAATGTGTATGAATGTACAATCCGTTATAAACTGTCATCTACCCTATTTTCCTATAAAGGTGAAACTAACGAAATCTAGTAGAAAATCATTATACAAACCTATGTCATTATGCACGCATTTGTAAGAAGTTTCATATTACAGGGTTCTTTTTTTTTTCTTACCATTGCAAG
This sequence comes from Dermacentor silvarum, assembly GCF_013339745.2. Lineage (NCBI taxonomy): Eukaryota > Metazoa > Arthropoda > Arachnida > Ixodida > Ixodidae > Dermacentor > Dermacentor silvarum. The sequence continues at coordinate 147,526,259 of NC_051161.1, forward strand.
TGCTCTATTCACGCTGAACAACTTTTTTTCACTGCATTGTCTTCACATAAATATGCCACACGCCGGCAATGTGGCTCAATGTACGATCCTTTATAAACTGCTATCTACCCCATTTTTGTAGAAAGGTGAAACTAAAGAAATCTCGCAGAAAAAGAAATATACATATACAAACCTATGTCATTATGCACCAACGTTCTTTTAAGAACGTTGATTATGCACGCAGTTGTAAGAAGTTTCATTTAACATTTTTTTAAAAGTTTTTTTTAACTAGCAAACAAGCACATAAGCGAAGCAAGTAAATAAGCACACTCAACAAAAGCGCCCACTGTATCAGCAATACTGCCTCTCGATAAAGAACTCGCCAGTTCTCTTGAACGATGGTCATATGGCTCGAAACCAGCGGCAGAGGTGCGCCGTCCAGGCCTATGTGAGCCTATTGGTGGCCAAATACCGACTCCTGGGTATATTGCTATATTTGCAGGCAGCGTTGAGATTTCATTGTACATTTTGAAAACAGACAGCACAACTCTTGCTTCAATAAAATGTAAATGTGAAGCACAGCCGCTGCGTGAAGCATGCGTACGCAGCCAAAGGAACACTCCCACCCACGTGTGCCGGTCCCGGAGCACTGGCGCTGCTGCGGTGGCACAGAGAACTAGGCACCTCACACCGGTTTCGGGCGACGTGGCCGGCCGCACCTCGTGCGTTTCATCGAGCGGCCATGGTCAGGGCCTGTGTTCACAGAACTTTTTACATGGCGGTGCTTCCTCATTGGCTACTCCTTGGCCACATGCCACTCATGGTAGCAATCTGATTGATAAGTTGATCACTACATGTATGGCCACTCGCAGAAGCTTTAGGAATACGGGCCCTGACCACTGGTTATTAAAAAAAGAAATTGATACAGCTTAGTGAGAGACCATTGCATAATAACCAGTAATGAAAAGCACCTGTTGAATTGCCGAGGAATCTTATGTTCTCTGAAAAAAGTTCTCTGAAATGAAGTAGTCAGTACTTGTTATAATGAAATGGGTTAAAACAGGCCAATGGATATTACAAAGTAGTTGCAATGGTTTGGATCTGCAACAGTACGAGCTGGAAATTTGGTGCACTAATAATTCGACCAACAAAGCAGGACCAACAATTGGGAGAGTTTGTATAGCTTCATCTTCAGAAATATAGCGCTAAACACAGTTGAATGATTGTAGCGCACTACTGTGGAAGAAGTCAATTTGTGTCTGAGTGTCTTATTTCACAGTAGCGCACTACAATCGTCCAACATGTGCAACCATCTAGCCCCAATCTTAGCTCTTCTAGCCAGCCACAGACTGGACTGAAAGAAGCAGCAAATTGGCACCTGTCCCGTTGCCGCTTTTGTTCTGGTATGTCTCTGATTGTGCTGTATTACTTAAAGGGACACTAAAGGCAAATATTAAGTCAAGGTAAAGTGATAGACCAGTGCTCGAGAACCTCTGAGGCATCAATGTTATCGCGAACAGAGCCTTAGTAATCGAGAAATTGAGGTAAACGCAGGACACGATTAGAGACTCCACCCGGGACATTTAAGTACTAGCCCGATGACGAAGGCGCTCCTCATTATAATTCTGTCACTAGTACTCAACCACTCGTAATAAACACATCATTGTATTGCATTGTAAGACGAAAGAAAATTCTACTTCTGCAGTTCTATTTCATTTTTAGAAAGAAGAACCGATTGATGTGACCCTTGACAACGACCCGGGTGGTCGAAAGGTTTTGTTTTCTCCTTTCTGCGCTACTCATGCTTTCACGTTTCAGTAGTTTCGTTAACGCATAGTGCTTCGCTGTGTTTGCGGACTCTCAAAACTCACAAACTGCAATTAGCAGAGAATGCCATGTCCGTGTGATGTTGCGGGATTCCCGAATGGTCTACGCCACTTGACCAAGAGCAGCTGCAGCGGTGAATCCACTAGCTCTGTCTTGGCTCGGTTTCACTGTGTCTGCATGTTTGCGAAAAAAAACGTCGCGCCGTCTGTCGGGTGCCATTTTACTTTGCGACTGCAGCAAAGGGCGGTGATGGTGTATGCAACGTCACCACTTCCCCGGTTGGGGGGGGGGCAGGAGATTTGAATTGTGATAAAGGTATTCAGACTCTTCAGACACAATTTTCTGGTAAACTAAGTCTTGGCACGAAACAAGTGAAGCGAGGTTTCTGGAACGGTATTTTAACAGTCCACGTCAACTTAGTATTTGCCTTTAGTGTCCCTTTAGAGGGGCACTAAAGGAAAATATTAATTCAAGCTAGATTGAAAGATTAGGCTTCTGTAATAATGAATTCATCAATCATAGAGCAAACAGCTTTTGTAAGCAAAAAAATGACGTAAACAGGAAATTGGAGTGGCGCCGCCTGTTGTGGACTGTGGTACTTCTCATGCGACATCAGCACTGGCTGATTTACAGAGACTGGCATAGAGAGAGGTCATGAGGATAGTGAAGATTACATCAACATTGCGTTCTGGCGCAGGCAGTTCAAATTGAGGAGCAGCAGCGACAGTTTTCTACTCAACAAAGTGATAGTCTGTAGAAAACAATGATAGACTTCTAGATGAATAATTTACCAATCTAGCTTGACTTATTTTCCTTTAGTGTTCCTTTAAGATGAGAACAAAGCAGGCCCAGCACAGGTGGCAACATCTTGATTGAATAGGCTGACTGGCTTTTATTGATGCGGTTTGCAATTTGCATGTCTCAACATCGTGCATATGATTTCTTGGCAAATGAAATGGAAAGTGATAGGCGTAACATAGGGAGGCTGGAAGATTGCAGTATGGATGACAAGCATGGGTATTTTATATTCCAATAGAGAATAAAGGAAGCAGGGGAGTTGTAAAGGTGATGTAATGTGTAAGGCAGATAACGGGTACTCCATTGAATAGTAACAATGTCAAGGGGAGAGCAACACGTGTTGGTTGAGTGCAACACAGGATTAGGCAATCTAATGAGGCCAGTAAATTTGCAGGCATATGATGGGGCTAGCTGACACAGGAATGGGTTAAAACCTTGCTGTAACAAATAAGGTGGAGATGAAATTACTTTGTTATATCCATTACATTGGTATAACTGTTGTCCAACCTCAAGCTGACATCACTAGAAGAGGAGATTGTCCCCATGGTTAAAAAGAAAATGGTGATGATGCTTTTCATATGTGCACGATGCCTCTACTTACGAGGAAGCTTTAGATCGGGGCCAACTCCGATTTCCCTATTCAAATGCACGTGTAACGTAGAAATGCTTTTGTGAGACAACCGCAAGACTGATTTGAATGAAATTTGTAGCATTTGAGAGGAAGCTAAATTCTAGCAACTCCAGGAAGAAGTATTCTCATTTCCTGCCTTGAATTTTGTGCAGAAATTGACGAAAATGGGTAAGTTTCAGAAATATAGAAATGTGAAGTTTACAAACCCATAAGTCTGCACCTAATATAGATATTGCAGTTCTGTAAACTGTATCTTGTAAGGAATCTCAAACGTACAAATGTGATATATGAATTTGCAGCTCACAAGGTTCTACAAAGTCTTACAAATCAGTGGTATATTTCAGAATGCTGCATAGTTCATCAATTTTGTCCACTTGATATTTATTATTAGGTGCACTTTACGCAATTGCAATATGGTTTTTTTACTGTGGAGTAAGCGTTGTAAACTTGACACTTGATATTTTAATTTTGCAGTTTTAAAGAAATGTTCTGAAAGAAATTATGGCATAAATTTAAAATCTGCTAACTAGAGTCACTAGATTTTAACCTTACTTTTCAAATTCAGGAAACTTCGTCAAAATCGGTGCAGTGGTTGCTGAGACAAATTATTTCTCCGTCCCCAGTTGTTTAGATAGGAACTACCGGGCTAAAACATACCCGTAACTATGCAGGGCAGTTTCTGATGGCATTCCTGTCAACTGATCTTTTGCAGGTTTGTTGGTGACATTGTTGAGCCTGTGAGGGGTGTGAAGAACATCAGTGCAAAGGAAGCCGCATTTCAGGTAAGTTTCAACAAAGCATCAGATAGTACTTTGTAGTGTGCATTTGTTTAAAGACTTTTTCACACTGTCTTCGAAACTCCTACGATCCTTCCAGATGAACTGGACTTATGATTGTGCCGTGTGTATCGTACTGCGGCATTTTATTCTTGTACAGTTGAACTTTCTTATGTTACATATGAGATGAAAATATTTTCATTACATTCAATATTCATTTTAAGCATTCATTCCTTATGTGCTGATATTGGTGACAACCATATTAGATTTACTTCATTATATACAGGTTCAACTGGGTGGAGTAGCATTTCTGTGCTGTGATTTCAAATTGAGGAAGGGAGAGAGGTACCATACTATTACTTGCCAAAGTTCTTGCAAGATGTAGTAATTTGTTTTTCTTAATTTCTCACCCAAAAGTACCTGCCCATCACATTGTGTTTGGAGCTGCGCTTTTAAATATACAATTCAAGATCTTTTATTTTTATTACAATCGAGCACCTGTGCAATGAAATGACCTGTATAAGGAAGGAATCATTCTGTCCTGATTCTATTCTGAGCTGGGCATTGTGCGACCTTTATAACAAAGTGACCTGTATAGTGAATGATTTCAGAGGCCCCTAGCACTTCATTATAAAGGTGTTCTACTGTGTATACTTATGCGGCTAGCAGTAGTCAACACTAGGCCTTGTTGCTATGTACAGTAGAACCTCATTCATAAGTTCTCGAAAAGCATGTGAGATGAGCGTTGTCGTTCTCCTATGGGTGTCTTGCGCTGGAGTTTGAGGTATAGTAGCGGCGCCTGGTGGCGGCGAGAGTAGTTATGTCTGGGTAGTACCAGCTTGGGTAGTATTGAGCCCTGGCTGTGGCGAAGCATGTTTCTAGCCAGAGTTCTACGTCGATTCGCACTTTTTTCAGCCCTGTTGTGAGTGCGAGAAGGCTCGTCACTTCTCAGAGCCCACATCGACCACGCTGCAAGCTGGCTGCAGCCTAGTTTAACGAAAACGGACACTCCGTTACGTGCCGTGGGGTGTAATGCTGGAAGCAGAAGGAATCGGCGACGCCGATCCGGAGAGACCTAGCTCAGCCGCGAAAAAGCGTCACCGTCGTTACTTCTGCGTCGTGAGCTGCCACGAGCAAGAAGGCCTGAATCCCAACATCAGATTCTACCGTTTTCTTTCAAGGCCTTACGAAGCGGAGCGTCAGGCGTGCTGCATAACTTCATTACTCCACTATGAGCAGCAGAGGTTTGAGAGTTAAATGTGCTCATCCTTGACCTCAGGCCAGCACGTTGAGGTAGCACAGCAAGGAAGTATTGATTACAGCACATCGATGTTCGAGCGTTGTCATTAAAAGCTACATCAAGCGTGCAGCGCACGATCTCGCGCTGCAGCGTGATTCGCACGTAGTAAGTTACTGTGAGCTCATATGCAGTGCATCAGTTATTTATCAGTTGTTAAAGGGACAGATGGCCGGTACTAAAGCGCAGGCATGACTACTTGTTTAGCGGCATGCAGTCAACAAATATTGCAGGAGGGCTGCCGTTTCGCGGCATGCTTAAGGAGCGCTGCCGTCGCGGCGCGTACGATCGTGCGCTCGAGCAGTTCCGTACACATGATGTCTGCTTATCGCTGCTGTGAATTCATTTATAGCAAGCATTTCATCGCCTTGGTGCGCCTGAATCTAGCAGCGTGCAAACCTTACCTGAAGTTCAACTTCGTATGCGACTCGCTTCACTTGCGATTGACACCGCGCTAAAACTTCGCCGCTTATTTCTTGAATGGCGTACACGTATTCGGCGTTGCATAATTTCTTGCCTTTACGCAGCGTGCCACCCCTGAAAAAATCTTCTGCGCCCGATATTCGCTGCAAGCCGTGCTACAACACAACCGAAAGTGGCGGGTCCATATTGTAAATGTGCTTTCCGAAGCAGACGACCGAGCTTGGTACTACCCAGTTTCGGATTGAGGGCGTTTTTAGCACCGTTTTTGCAGTGCCCCCTGGGCAACGCAGAAGCCCCATTGCTAACGTCAGGGCCCTTCAATGCTTTCTTCTGGTCATGAAACTCCCGCCGAAGTTTCATATAGGGACAAAAGCTGCCACCAGAGGCGCCGCCGTGAGTAGAAGGGCACCGATCTGCCGCGCTTGGAAGGCCAGTCGCGCGTTCGCGTGGATGTTTGCCATGAAAAACACCTCGCCCACATTTTTATTGCACAGTGTCTGCTAACTGAACATAGCAGTGCTTACTATTGACCAAATAAGATAGCACGGGAGTTGTTTATTACTTCAAGTCATTGATTGTTAGCAATGGTTCACCCAAGGCTGCCAGTCAAGTGTTGCAATTTCGCTTGTGCTCGTACCTATATCTGCGTTTCCTGATTCCTGGGTAGGTGATTAAAATCGTGCTTAAATTATACAGTGCACCATGACTAAGCCTAGCTGACCCACAAATTAACGTTGCTTGCGCAAGAAGTTATGGTGTGCCCTACTGCGCGCTGGCGGTCCGCAGCTCTTATTCTCCTGTTAATTGCCTGTTTATTCTGGGGCATCGCGAAGCTGCCAATGGGAATTTCGCGCGCAGAACAGGCACGTTTGAATGAAGTCATCTTGGCACTAATTGCAGCAGCAGCTGTGAACTGCGCATGCTAGATATAGAGGATATGTGTGGTTTCTAAGCGAAAGTTCTTGCATTTTCACATACAAATTTAAACATGATCTGTTGAAACCTGCGTCAGTGTATTTTTTTAATCCATTCACATTTAATGTCGCAGTGACCATCAGTTCAAGGTTGGCGTTCCACTTAGTCGCCCGAAAACACTACCCGAGTCTTTTTATAAAAATACCAGCGCAGATTGAAACCAGCTCGGAGCTTCCATCGTCAGTAGGTCATTCAAGACTACATTTACCGATCAAACTGAATAACTGTATTATTTTTTGCATGTTTCTTTTGTTTGTCTTTATACTCAGTTTTCTTCAACCAACTAGAGCCTAATTTCTTGTATTATTTTTTCTGCCTAACAGAAAACAAGTTTGCGCAGGTCTTTGTGGATAGCATTTTGACTTGTGCTAACCACGCTACCCCTTGCAGGACAGTGTCTACTTAGTAAAAGGGCGGAATGAAGGGCATGGTATAACGATTATTAGGGAGTAATTACTAGCAAGCGTCAAGAATGCAAAAGTGCCACAAGCGCTAGTGCACATATGATTGCAATTAAGATTGCGTTTGATAGACTGGAAGAAAAGTTGGTGGATCTCAATCCACCAACTTTTGAGACAAAACACCTGGAAAAATTATTTGTCACTGCTTTCCTCTCTCCTGTGGCTGGACAGGATGAACGAGCACCAGCACGAAATAGCCTGTTCCTTTCGCATGTAAAAAATGCAAATGGCACTTAATAAAAAAAAGTGCACACCTTCAGCCGTAGCGCTGACAAAACGTGTTGCGCAGCCAACACTGGCCGAGGAAGTATGGTCGTTCAGCAGGATGTCTTCAACAATGTTCATGCAGACATTGGCACAGACTATATTGTCCAAGGTGCACACTTCTAGGTGCTCGTCCACAATTTCCAGAAGGCAAAAAGCTGGTCTGATGGCACTTGAAAAATCCCCTTGTCTTTATTTCGGTCAGTGCACTTAGCTCTCGTGAGGTGCTCCTCAGTGTTTAGAGGCAGTCCTTGCAGCTTATTTTAGCAAACTTTCATGCAATCTAGCCACCAAGGTAGTCCAAAATGCAGTCCTTCGTTGACTCCGGACGATAGATATCTTGCATGCACTCAGCCGGCTCCAGTAGTATATCGTCCAAAAGAAGGAATTTCGTAATGAGAGTGATGCCAGTTTGCCTGCGTAGTGTGCAAGAAGCATACTCGAAAGGTGTGTACCAGACTAACCGTGAATTTCTTCTTCGGCTGCATCGGTGACGTCTGCAGATGCGACGGCCGCCACTTCGGCTTCAGCGCAGTTTGATGATACCGTTCGCCGCCTTTTTGCAGGTGGGCGCCGTGTCGTTGCATGCGGACGTTCTTTGGGCTTAGACAATATACACAGGTACGCCTTAGAAAATCTTCGGAATAGCGTCTTCTACCAGTTTGGGTCGATCGCGTGGCAGTGACACGTTTCCATTCACTGTACACACGTCCGCACGAATAATGTCTCCAGCATCAAAATGTTTCTCGCACACGCGAAAATACTCTGATTCGAACGAGAACCCAGCAGTCTCTTGTCGCGGGATTGCTCGCTTCCACCTGTCACGTAGTTCCGGGTTCGCTGGTAAACAGAATAAGGATACTCTTTCGTCGACGCCCTCGTATCCGGAGCGGCAGCCTGGCGCACAGCAAGTGTTAGGCATCACTGCTATTGTGAATTAAGAAATGTCGATGTCACTACATGGACAGACACGTTCAGACGAAACAAAAAACAACCACTCAAACAGTACGCCGCACCGACACTCCGCTTTCCGGCGGCAGCGGCCGCCTTCCCCATCGCCCTTCTAGCGACGCCAGTGCCGCGGCGCCGCAACTGCGGGCGCTATATGAAGCTCTCCCATAGCGTTACGCGGGAGTTTCATGACCAGGAGAAAAGTATTGAAGGACTCTGCTAACGTTTTAAGATGACAATGGGCAAGTGAAACAAAGCATGACGCTCACTTCGGGAATGGCAGCGCGTTTGGGTTATTGCCTTTTAAAAGACTGCTGTACACTTCCTATGACTACTACTTTTCTGGAACCCTGCTGGGAATAGCCGATGGCATCATAACCAGCAAATTTGACACTAGCATGCTTTTAGCAGTTGAAGCGTTGTTCATCTTACTTGCTGAGGACTTCTGCGGTGTTTGTTGCATTGCAAGCCATGTTTTGATTCAAACAAAACAAATGCTTGCCATAAATGCTGTCGAACCGAAGGTGAAGAATTTGTGGTTGCAATGTTCGTGCAGGCAAGCTGCAGGTGTTGCACAAGTTTGTTTCCTTTTTGTTGCTTACTTATAGAAGAGACACAAAAAAGTGTGATGCACACTTGTCCAAACTCACCTGACAATCGGCTTCCTGAGTCACGTACAGTTTGTCAAAATCCCCCAATCCAGCACAGGACCTGTTGTCGCAAGACAGCACATTGTACCATATCCTGTACAAGCAAAAGGGCTAAATAGGCAAGTTTATCTAGACTCTTGGTTAGGGAAGCGTGAAGGGGCAAAGACGACTGAGCGGTTGTCCTATGTTCTTTGGTCACTTTTGACTGTTGGTGCTTTGCTAGCCGTGAAGCACTTTGAGCAGTCGACTGCAAAATAATTCTATTGGTTGTCAAAGGTCATGCGCCTTGGCATTTGATTCCCAAATACTATTACGAACAGGACAGTATTTTAGCAGGTACAACTGATTCAGTTCCATGACGTGCTACAACATGACCAAGGTACCTGCAGCAAGTTTCTAGTATGGAAAGAGCTAGGGCAGTTGCTTGAATTCGTGCTTTATTTCTTTTTTGTCACGTCATTGCACGTCTTTAAGTTAATACTTTCATGTTGTTTTATTCAGGGTGTGGCATACTCCCACTACAACGTATCTCAGCTGCAGTGTTGCCTTAGACAATGCAAAACCATGAATGAAACAATCAATCAATCATCCGATCCTTGCAGCTGGGCATCCCAGACTGGATACTGGAGCTGCGGCATGCATCAGCGCATGGTTCTGTGTGTGGTTCTGCGTCCCTTGGTGTTCTGCGCTCAGCGGCGTCACTGCTGCTGCAGTGGCTGCGGCTTCACCACTGGGAGCCGCAGAGGGACACCCTAGTGGCCACCGAGGCGGCCGCAGCTGCGCTTCGCTCGACGGGCAGCAAAGATGACGATGGGGAGCCCGCGTGCTGCAGCCCGGCCCTAGTGCGGCAGACACTCGACAGCTGGCTGTTGGCGTCCATCAAGGCAAGCTGTCGGGTTACAGCTTCAGCTGACCCCTGCTATAGACAAGCTGTGGAACTTGTGTGTCAGATAGATGTGGTGCTGGCAAGCACGTCTGTACTTAATTAAGGGTTCAACGAAAGTTTGGTCAGGCATGACTTAAAGTGAACCAGTCACTGATCAAGTCTGAAGAAGGATTGACGTTCGGAACTGGGCGTACGCGTTCCTTGTTCTCTTAAGTTGAACAAGCTAATGTTGTTACTTATGTACGCAACACATGACGTAATGATTGTGCGTAAACGGTTAGCATATTTTCTGCTGTGCAATTCATTGTAGTTGGTGTCGACTGAATAATCAGCGATTCCAGCAGCTGCCAGGGTGATGTGTTCTTTTCCTTTGCTACAATAGTGGCATTGTCCCAGTCACTCTTGTGAGTATATTTCTGGGCATGCTTGGTTATGGTGTTCGTTGTACGATTTATTTATGGGGTCACGTTTGTGGTCCTTGAGTTGTCTTGAGAACTTTCGTGTTTCACCACTGTAAACTTGATGGCAATAAGCGCATGGAATCCTGTTAACGATTCCTGGGGATGCTGTAATAGGCAATCTATCTTTCACGTTCATGCGCTAATTTTGGAGCTTGCTGGTATGGACGTGGCAGACGGGCATGTCATATTTCGAAAATATGAGCTATAGTGCCTTGAATTTCCTTGACACAAGGGATGGCTGCACATGCCCGAAATGTCTTGTTGTTCTCTGTTCGAGAGGCAGCCGCTGCTGCCGCGCTTCCTTACTCCAGCGTTTTGACAGCGAGCTCACGTCGTCATCAAGCGAGATGGGTCCCTGTTTACCTGTGCGTGCGTGTGACACTGTTGTTAGTATGCCTATGTTTACAAGTTTATATGGCCGATAGACCTACTATCCTTACTTCGTACAGCTGTCTACTAATTTGTCATTGCAATCGTTGCTTCAACTTTTGGGTGAAACTGCGACTTTTTTTCGCAGTCCCTTGAAAAACGTATCAACTGGGTTCTACTATCCGTGTGCGTTTTCTTCTTGCCAAAATCGTCAACGATTGCCTTCTGGAAGGCGTAAAAATGCGCGCACGTGATCTCACGAATGTTTTCGCATGCCTCTTAATGCCTCAGCACATTGAGTGCAGGGAGCGTTTCGGCCGTCGTGGCTGCTGCCGCGGTCGTCATTGCTGCAGCGGTCCTCGCCTTCTTTCTCGCTAATCAAAGCATCAGCTAGGCTGTGATGTCCGATCCGCTCGACGGGGTAGACCAATGAGAGATTGCGCAGCCGCGTGATGTAGCCGGTTGCTTGGCGACTATGGATCCCGCCTAGATCCCGCTGTGCCGGCTTGTCTGTGCCGGTCGCTCCGCTGGCTTGGCCGCTGCCGCCGCTGTTGCTCACACGTTCGTATGATCCGCAGCGGCACGGGAACGCGTTTGTAACAGCCGACGTTTTTCGTATTAAGAGCAATGTGTTTCGGCCGGAGAATGTTACAAATTCGTATCACACTGAAATTCGTACCAGCCGTGATCGTATCACCGAGGTTTTACTTTATTACCAACATGAACTGTCCATCATAGCACCAAGCTCTTCCACCTGCATAACACCAGTATCGTGCCACAACCTTCTGTTGCACATAAGCATAGTGGTGTCATTCTCAGCCAGCAGATGGCACCACCAGCCTATCATTGATACCAGTCGTGTCTAAAAAAATTTGGCATATAGCCATTGTACTTACAAGTGCGGCGGAATATACATAAAAAGTGCAGGAATTTCAGGAAGTCGGGTTAGTGCCGTGAGTACAGAAATAATATAAAGTTTAGAAGCTCTTGACGGTCTTGCCAACGACCACACAAGTTTACTCAAAATTCTTCATAAGCATTGCAAGGCTCCTAGCTCTGTAGCAAAATTGAAACTTTTCCAGGTTGGTCTTGGTTCATCTTTGGAGCAGTGTGAAAGACATACAGAAAGTCTTGTGTTGCCTATCTGTACGTCCATTACCGTCAAGGTGTCCTGAAGATGAAGCCTTTAAGTGAGCTTAACACCCACAAAACATATGCTGGAGACTCTGGGCTCAGATTTTCAGGAGTGTTTAGGGATGGCATAATACCGTTTTTGGGATTCTTTAATGCATACAGAAATCTCCACACACTGACAACCTTGCTTTTTGCACATGCCAGATATGGCTAGGACAAACCGGATTTGTAACCTTCTCAGTCATCCAACTTGACAGCCAATGCAACGCTGTTGCAAATGCCAACACTGCCGTGCTTGTGTCCCGTTTTCTGTGTGCAGCCGAAACGCAAGTGTTCCAGACGCGAAATGGACGAGCTGCAGAAGAAGAGGCAGGTGTGCCTCAACCAGATCGCTGCATTTGCCGAAGAAGACAGGTGAGAGTGGCTGCATTGTGCACTTTAAGAGGAAGCTTTTGCTCGGGGCCAACTCCGATTTCCTTATTCAAATATACAAGTCGGTCGCAGAAATACTTTTGAGACGACCGATGGACCCATTTGAAGGAAATTTGTGGATTTGAGAGAGAAAGCTAAATTCAGAATTTGGATTTAGGGCCCGAAATGTTTTGCAAAACGTTCCAGATTAACAAAAAAATTGGAGCGCAATGTTAACAAACCCGTAACTCTGCACCAGAAACAGATATCGCAGTTCCTTAAACTGCATCTGTTATCGCAGCTTAATCGTTGCGATGTTTACGAGGGTTTTTGCGGAAGTCCAATTCGCAAACTAGTATATTTCAGAGTGTTACAGTATATAAACATCAGTTTTGTCAGCTTTAGATGTCTGTAGATTTATGTAGTGCAGTTTAGAGAATTGCAATATTGTTTTTTATTGCCAAGTTAGAGTTGTAAACTTGATAAATTAGTTTCCAATAATTTTGTTGTTCTCAACAATGTTTGTAATGAAATTGACAGCCTAAGTAAAGGATCTGATTTCAACACTTATAAAATTTTAACTTTTTCGTTTATATGCAGCTAACCTTGTCAAAATTGGTGCAGTGATTAGGAGTTGCTTAGGAGTATTGTTGCTACTAATTGTTGATGCTACTTATGCTTCTAATCATTGATGTGGGATTGCTTGATACAATAGTTCACTGCACCAAGGTTCATGAATGCCACGAATCAGAAGCTGAAAGAAAAAAAAAAGCACTTTCCTCTAGCTTACCGACTGAATATTCCTCTCCCTGTAGCACTGTTCCTTCACGTGGATTCATTTTTCAGTAGTAAATCACTTAAACTTTTTACATGATGTTGATTCATTGTAAGTTATAAGCCCGATGAATTTGTAGTATGTCCGCTCAACAGAGGCTACTGCTGTGATAGTAGCATTTGTATGGCACATGCCTCCGAAGCCTTGCATCCAAGGTTTCTGATGAGGCAGCATTGCTACTGGCACTTGCACATATTAGTATACCATCCTTTGAAAGCATATGTTTTACTTTCACAGGACACTTCACAAGCCATTTTCATAACTTTGATACCTTTATGTTTTATGCACTCTACAGCAACTCTATTTTTTAGACCCATATGCAGCCGTGTTCCATCTATGCTTTGCACTTCATTGTTCTATTGGAAACTCATAATCACATGCATGGCGCTCTTTGACCAGACCTGGCCGTAGCACTATTAAACACCACGTATCGTCATCATCATGATCTTTTAGGCCACTAATCATGCCCACCTTCTCACAGTCACCACTGCTACACTCAACAAATCTGTGGATGACGTTCAGGGCCTCTGTAATCGCCACTAAAGTGGGTGCACGAGTTGGCTTGGGAATCCCTGCCATCACCTGCTGCATCGGTGACTTCGTCTGCCACATTAGTAAACCATGTCTGCTCGTCTGCTTCTATGTGCAAGTGGTTGACGAAGCCTAGTCGGTCTAGTCCATCACTCCCATTGCCGTCTTTGTACACTAGTGAAAATGTTCACGTGGCTGAATTTTTTCATGGAGTTGGGAATCGTTTCGATTGTATGCACACAACATACCAACAGTGGAGAAAATGAGAGAACATGTGTTACACGTGAAAAAGTTATAGCCCTATTTTTATTGATGATGATGTGTTCTGAGTCACCTGAGGCTGTTCTGTGGCAGCCTCAGGTGGGTTCTGAGGCGGAAACACATAGAATTAACGCGCACCACCACACAATGTAGGCACTTCACGCAGCGGTGCAGCTTATCAGCACCCATATCGCTGAATCTAGAGCTTGCTCAATCGGTGGTGTCTGAGTCGCAGCCCCAGCAGCGACTCTGTCAGAGTCAGATTTTAAAAGCCATGTAAAGTAAACCTCCGTTAACTCATTTAATAGTAAGAACCGTAACTAATTTTTTGTTTTAGGGTAAGCGAAATCACGAGAGTAAAAGCCCTGTGGCTGCGCATAGGTTACATGGAGCTTTTCCAAAATACCGCTAGTGATATTTCGGTAACTTTTTCATGCATTCACACCAGAGACGTCGGCATCTACGAGCAATGGCGTTACTGGCAGTGTCAAGACAGCATTCTTGTCAGAGTCAGGATGGTTGATCCTAGCAATATTTTTGAATCCAGTCATCCCAGCATAACTGGTTTCAGACATCCAAAAAGCTGATGCTGCTACTTTCTGCATCGTAATGAATTCCAGACAATTTATTTCACTTCGAAAACCGAAATTACGGAAGAGCGCAATTGTCACGCCTTTAGCAGATGCCCACAAGTGACACGGCGTTTACGCTTCACTGTCGCACGAGCGTGAAACGAGCGTCTTTATGAAGCCACAATCTCGCGGAAATGCTGTGGGCTCGCATGCTGGCCTCTTTTGGGCACAGCACGTGGGATGATCATGCCTTCTCAAAAGTTCCGATCATCTTGTCCAAGGTCATGATTAATATGCGGTGACCACGTTGATATCACTGACAGCGTCTTAAATGAGAGGGGGAAAAAAAAGACCAACTCCCTGATCACCGCTGCCGCGTGAAACCACAAAAAGTGGCTGAGCAGCCGACCAACTGCGCGCGAGCGGTGATAGACAGTTGGAAGGGGGCAAAGATAAGCGGGGAGCGCGGCATCTGCCTCAACTCGTGAGCTGCCGCTAGTTAAAAAGCGATTGCAAGCGGCGCTGTCCCATTGCCGAGATTTTGAGATATCCGAAGTCCAGCGCAATAATTTTCCAAGATAATCGGGGAAAAGTATACACGGGTTGAAACCACGGGCAGGAAAAGTTTTGACAGAACCGATATTTCAAGATATTAGAGTTTGAGTTAGCGAAGTAAGCGCCAGAAGCAACAAACGTTACGGCATAGAAGTATTTGCAGGAGCCAGAAGCACATTGCAGCATGCCTGTGTCTGAGGCCACGACTGGAATTGAGAAGTTGCTGCAAAAAACGCACGAAGGAAGGCGACACGAAGCGGTTGTACGGAAATTACGAATTATGCAGGTGGATGCATGCAGGCTTTTCAAGTTATCCACTACAGTTCGCATTGTAAATTATGGGACTGCACACATCCTGTGAATTAATTCAATTTTCAAATAAACTGAGATTGAATTATCGAGGTTTCAGTCTATACTGATCAATTCGCACCAATTATGGCAAATGAAGTAGGCCAAGAGTGTTAATAACACACGCATGCGCCACAGCACCACCATGGACTTCAAAGAAATGCTGCATAGAGATGCTGCAAAGAAATGTTCACTAAATGCTGCCTCTCAACCACAGCCAGTTTTGTCCCGCTGAAACTGTAGAGTTAGGGTTCAGCGTATCTAACGTCGAATGAACTACAGCACGATTGTGTAGGTGTGCATTTAAGGAGTAAAACTTTTATAGCTAAATAGAGGGGGTGTATTTACTTTTATCACTTGAAAATGCAACTGTGGAGTGTGCTTGCATCAATTGAAGAGCACTGTGAAAGAGGTTGGACACTAATGTTTTGATGTTTGGCAAGCTAGGAGCCTACTTCTCATCTAACAGCTCTTACGTGGTTGGCTTGTTACTGATGTATGACAATCAGCCATTTAGATGCTGTACTATAACGGACGTGTGGAGCACGTTCACCTGCAATTCACAATACGTGTACAATGATGCCAGCACCAGTCTGTCCATACAGGCTGGTTTGCTGCCACTCTGCTCTTTTTTCTACGTTATTTAGATTACCATGCAACACGCATTTTGGCGTGCATGAGGCAGAGTGCATCACATTCTCACCGGGCAATGTAGGCTGTTATGGTTAGCATTGCAACTAGTCCACCTGAGACCATTCCAGAGCGTGAGTGACTTGTGACATTTGTGTATAAAAGAGAAAAGTACCGTATTTACTCAATTGTAATGCGACCGCGATTGTAACGCGAGGGGTGACTTTTCATTGCGTCCATCAAGAAAAAATAAAACCGATTAAGTAACGCGAGACCACCGGATGCATGAAAACGTTGCAGTTTCGCCTGAAAGGAAAAGCATCAATTGCAATAGCAAATTCATAGAGAGCTATACGGAGTAAGGATAGTAGTTTTATCGGCTGCACAAAATTCGGACACATTTGCTTACTAACTGCATTAACAAGCATGGTGTCAGTGCACACAAGCAAACATGAGTAGATCACACGTGAGCAAGCGTGGCAGCACCAGCGAGCGAAGGTTTGTGCGGTCTATCACTTCAACGGAAACTGAGCGGCTAAAGCACAGTGCACACAAAGGTAGGAGCCGTATTGCAGATCGCTTTCAAGATACGGTGCGCTCGACAGCCCGCAGCCGCGCAAAGTACAAGTACGCTATTGGTGGCAGAGTAGAAGCCGCGCCCCTCCCTGCCGTGCTGCCTTCCGGCTTTCCTCCTCTTGCGTGGGAGATTGAGTTGCCAGTTCCCCCTTGGGCCCAGTCGCAAGATGCACATTTTACGCCGCAGCTAAGCGTCGCCTCCGCTCCCTCTCTCCCATCCCCCCACGGCCTTTCGCATGACGGAAGACGCCGCATTTGTTCTCCATCATGTGTTTGCTCTCCGTGAAAGTGCGCAACCACATTTCACTTTCACTCGCACATTTCACTCTGTCACGGAGCGGCATATTTTCGAATGGTTTGGACGCTGATTAACGACACGCCGAATTACGAGTGTCAAAAACGTGGGCTCCTGACTGTGCAGCGTATAATGCATTCGACATCGACACGCCGAATTACGGGCGTCAAAAGCGTCGTGGCCGCTCGGGCTGCCATCTCGATTCCAGACGCGACACGCCGATTACGGACCCCGAGGTGTGCGTGTACGGCCACGTGGTAGTGCCGGGCTCGACCTTGGCCCTTGACATTGGGAGAGAGGATAATCTGCGGTTCTTCGTCCATGGTGAAAGGGCGCGGCCAAGATTGTTGGGAGCTAAGAGAGCTGAATTCGGAGAACGCTACATAGCGGCAGTTTCCCTACATAGGGAACTAGGGAAAAGAGAGGCTATTTAAGCGCAGGTTTTGGGCCCTGCTGATTAGTCTAGAAGCTGAACCTATGCGTTGCTGAGAAGCCGTTGGGGGGCTAGTGCCATCCAGTATCGCCTGGGCCGCCTGGCCACGTCGAACTCCGAGGAACTTGTTGACGTACGAGACGTCAAACCAGCGTCTGCAACGAAGCTCACGGTAGTTCGCCTCAAGTTAGCTCAACCTGCTTGAGAGAAGACGTCCAATCTAGACTCCCGGGAAACCCAGCTCAGCAATTCGCATCCACCTCGACAAGATCGGACCACCAGCATTCTTCGGGAAAGCTTTGTGCACCGACTTCCACGGTTTATGGACTTGCTGCTGCTGCCCGGCCATGCGTATGACACCATTTGTTTTCTTTTGAACTTTGATTTCTTTTGAACGTTGTTTTAGTGAAATGCTGTTAAGTGTATTTGATCCTCGCACTGTTTCATTTTTATATCTACTGTTAATCGCTCGTATTTATTTGTCCTTATCATTGTGTATATTAAGCTCAGGTGTGTTAGTCTGTCTTGTGTCTTTTTTTTATTATTGTATTTTATTAACCTGTGTGTATTTATCAGCCGATAAATATCTTGTTTTTTTGTTTACTCCCGACTCTGACTCTTTTCACTGTGCACGCTTGCGTACGGAACGACCAGCCAGCTTGTCTACCCCGTCGATCGACTTCGCGCCGATGATAAATCGGGGACAGCTGTGACACACTCGTTGATATAGAATTGGGTGCATCATTGCATTTTTTAGACAACTTGAATTTCGGTATTCAACTAACGCGAGGATTGACTTGTACCAAAAATCTGGAAAAAAAGCTTGATCGGAGTAAATACGGTGCTAAACCTTCGTAGGGGCATTCAGCATGGCCTAGGACAAACAAATTGGCAAGTTCCCACTTTTCATAATCCCTTAAAACCATCCATGATGTGCAGAGTTCTCAAGTAAGCAACGACAGTACTTTCGCATTGTCTTCCCCCATTGATTGTCTCCCTTTGGCCCTGAACCCCGCTTGTTTCACATTGCATGATACCAGTGACCTCGTTGTGGACATGCTTATCACGGGTGGAGACTACCTGCTGCCATCGAGAGAATCCCTGGAGGAGTTGTGCCCCAGTCTGAGTGAGTGGTGCCTTACATCGAAGCCTTGTGTTTAGGCGGTGGCACTTGAAGGCACACTGCACAAAAACATTAAGCTGTGTTAAATTGACAGGTTTGTCTTCTGTAATAACGAATTTGTCATTTGTAGTGAGAGCAGAGCCCTTGTTAGCAATGAAATGGCAAAAATAAAGTGAAGGAGTGGCGCCACCTGTTGTAGACTGCGGTACCTCCCGTGTGGCGTCAGCAATGGCTGTTTTACAGAGAGCACCATAGAGAGTGTGTCAGGTGGAGGTTACGTGAACTTGTCAATATTGGTGCGAGTGGGTTAAAATTGAGTGCATACTAGCAAGGGACCTTGTGCGGCAATTTTCTATGCAATAATGTGATTAACTGGCACGCATTAAACGGTCACAGACTTTTAGACAAGTAATGTATGTCTAGCTCAACCTAATATTTTCCATTAGTGTCCCTTTAACGAACGTCCTGCGAGAATTGCTCTGAGTACGTGTGCACAGAAATTGATTTATGAATGAGATTGTTGCAGTATCCACAGTGTACAGGCCTGCATTATTTTATTGTTTGTTAACAATTACATTTACCTCATATGCCTTGCTTTCTGGCAAATCTCACGAATTGAACAGACAGATGTCCTGCCAGTGCTATGATATAGTCCTCTCCCATTTTGTACTGCACCAAGTTTCAGCAACCAATGCAGGACAATATTTTGTGGTGTATTGCTTCCAAACCAGTTTGACCGCCACAGCCATGTCATGCTGCAATGCTGAGCTGAACATGCTTTCTTTTTAAAGAAGTTTTCTTCGCGAACCTTTCGTCGAACCTTTCGTGATGACAGTGGCTGCTGCTGTTTTGCCGAATAGCCACCTGCATCATGTCACAAGGCACACAAGAGCATGAGCACGTGCACCAGTTTCTTCATGTTAAAGAATGAAACAGATGAATAATAGCCAACCCTGTCCTTTGCATCGTACTTCTCTCTGTGCACTCCTTGTCACCATTCTTCCCTCGACAAGCATCAAACATTGCGCTTTCCTCTTGACGTACATAACTGTGTCGACGTCGCCGTGTGCATTCGCATAAACTGTTTGCGTTAAGTTTATCAACGTTGTAGGGCATGGGTTCTCAAAGTGGTTTCTGCAGGCCCCTGCTCGGGGTATCGCGAACCACTGATAAATTTAGATCCACGGAACCCCATTACCCATGCCCGAGCGTCAAAAAAGCACATCACAGCGTGTAACGGCAACACGCGAACTGCACAATAAATCTGCAAGCAGCTTGTAGCCACCCAACCTCTGAAAACGGGCAGCATGCCTAAGCTTTCGCTTGAATCTCGGACGCCGTAACTTACCAACATGCGCATTTCTCCCGTTTGTAGATAGGGTATGTGCCGATAGTGTGCGCACTGACGTATACGTCGGAGGAATAAAAAAAATTAATGCACGGAGCACCACAAATGCGCGCCGTGAAAGAGTAAAAACAGCGCTAGCGTCCAAAACCGAAGCGGCATAGTCCGTATCGCCATGTACCTCAGCGGCAATCGTACGCGATACGTGACTGACAGCAACGCTGGAACGCTTCGTGTCTAATTGTGCCCTTAAAGCATTTATTCTTGCAATAATCGTCGCGCGTAACACCGCATTGCCAACTAGCCGCGTGCCTTCACAACTGCGTAGTCGCCATCTATGATCACGTCGATAGCCACCACAGCTTCGTCCGCAGCTTTTGCGACAAACAGTAGTTCCGTTTTGACTCGGTGCGCGCGTCGGCTGCGTACCTTCACAACTGCACAGTCGCCATCCATGATTGCGTCGATGCAGTTGTGAAGGCACGCCGATGGACGAAACTGACCGTGGTTTCGTCCGCACTTGTTGCAGCAAATGGTAGTTTCGTTTTGACTTGGTGCGTGCGTCGGCTGCCTGCCTTCTGAACCACAAGGTCGCCGTCCATGATCGCGTCGATAACGGCCGCGGTTTCGTCCGCACCGGTTGCGGCGAACGGTAGTTTCGCTTTGACTCAGTGAAAAGCTGTCGAAGGTGAAGAGCACCGGCTCCATCGCGAGGGACGGACAATATGGACGAGATGTATGGTGTTGCTGACCTAGAGTGGGGGTTCCTTTCTTCCCTTTGTCGCGTCTGCAAGGCCATGAATATACAGTTAATCCTGGATATAACGAAATTGACAAATTCCTTAAAAACTTCGCTATAAATTTAGAGGATTTCGTTATATGCAGGTTCGGCACGAAAATTCGAAAAAGAAACGCTTACCGTATTTACTCGATTCTAATGCGCCCTCAATTGTAACGCGCACCCGTTTTCCGTTTTTGTCGAAGCACTCATCCTTGGAATGTCACACCAGGTACCGGATGCGCGGACGCGCGTCGTTTCGCACAAGTGCGAGGCATCGGAAACGAAGTGCGAGCGTCACGATGACGTAGCGTCGTATAGTGTTACAGTAGAAGCCCGTTGTTACGTTACCGGGGGCTGCGTTTTCCCGGCTATTACGTCGTTTTCGGCCGGTCCCGGCACAGCTCCCTTAGAACCCAATGCATTGGTAACCCCGCTGTTGCGTCGCAACTGTGGGACCATTCCCTCATCATACGTTGCGAACTGCCACCCCGCACCGGCCTGAGCGGCCATTCTGACTTTTCATGTCGCTTGGCTTCGTGGCTTGACGATGGCATTGGCCGCCCAAAGTGCCGGGGGCGACAACTATGACGTATTTTAGGTTTCCGCCAGCTAAAGTATGGCCCTTGAGATCCGTATTTGCTATATAAAGATGGTATCTATGACGCGTTGTGGCCCTAAAATTGGTTTTGGCTCATAGATATTCCGTATAAAAGTCCAAGGGCGATAACGCAGTTGCCGCGCGCTGTATGCTGTATGTGCGAGTGAAAACCTGCGAGAGGAGCCGACGACCGCGTCTAAATCTCGCGCGCGCAAGAAAAGCAGGAAAGAAGCGCTCTCGTTCTTCCGTTGCGCTCGAGGCACCGGCGAGGGAGCGAGGGGGGAGGGATAGCGCGGCGGCGTTGTACTGTACTCTGGCATCAACTGCGTCCTGCGCGGCGGCGGCGTGCGGTCGCCCGGGCTGTATCTTGAAAGCGGTCTGCGTTGGGGCCGAGTCTAGCAGTGTAGGTGCGTTGGCGTGTCGTAGCTTTGTGCGTGCTGTGTGTTCTCAGCGCTCAGTTTGCATTGAAGCGATAGACAACAGCACGAAGGTCACTTCGCTCGCTTTTCCAGCGGTGCTTCCACACGCCGCCAGCGTTTGACAGCGCGTGTCTGCGCTCATCGAGTGTGATGTGTCACAGTGTGTACCAGCGCATCGGCAACATCAACTGGAAACGGAGAGAGTGCCGGCTTGGCGGGCTAGGCCAGCTGCAGCCAGCGGCAGGATCACGTTTGAATGAAGGGAGGGGGAAAGGTCGCGCCCGCGGTGGCAAGATCGCCGGGTTGAGGGATGGAGGCTCGCCTCACACACACACGCACGCACATGTGCGCTCGCTTCGAATTCCGTCGCGGCGGAGAAGGTGGCTTCCGGTTGCTGCTCGCGCAAAAATGACAAAATTTGGGGTGAAATCTCTAGGTTGTCGGAGGGGAAAATTCGTTATATCGAGGGGGTCTCCCGCTACCACTTCGTTACATAGAGGTCTCAAATACATGTGCTTCTATGGAGTAACGGCAGGGAATAGAAAAACTTCGTTATATCCATGAATTCGTTATATGGAGGTTCGTTATAAGCAGGTTTAACGGTGCAAAGAAGGAAGGATGCCCTTCACGCGGTTTATATTACCCACCGTGTTCTGAATGTGCCATGACTCCAGTAGTAGCCTTTATTGCCAGTTTGTCTCTGTTTGAAGGATTTGGGTTTCTTGGAAAGAAATCTTGTGGTTGGCGTCTTCGGAATGTTCGGCGACGGCGCTGCGTATTCGGTTGAATGTTCTGACGTCATTTTCATGTTGTCTGATTCTTTCTTTTAGATTTTTGGTTTCCCCGATGTACGACGCCGGACAGTCGGCACAGCTGATTTTGTAGACGACGCCTTGAGTTTTTTCTTTTGGTGGACGGTCTTTTGGTTTAGTAATGAGGATATTCAAAGTGTTCATCGGTTTATGCGCGGCTTAGAGGCCTTCTCTTTTCGATATTCGGCTGAGAGCTTTGCTGGTACCTTTGACGTATGGAATGGACACTCGTTTCTGTGGTCGAGAGGAAGTCAACGGTTGGAGGTCTCGTAGTTTGTTTTTTCTTTTTTGTTGTCGGGTTGCTGTTCGAATGAATTCCGTGGTATAGCCGTTGCTTTTGAGTTCATTGAGAACCGTTCTGCTTTCTTTCTTTTGATCTGGTTCGAATGTGCAATTAGTTTCGACTCTTTTCAATAAAGAATTTACGACCGATGCCTGGTGGTTTGCAGGATGGTTGGATGCGAAGTGTAGGTAGCGGCCTGTGTGGGTTGGTTTTCGGTAGACTGAAAATTTTAGATTGCCGCTGGTTCCCCCCCCCCCCCCCCGGCCTCTCGTCAACGCATTCCCAGCATCGGACAACCCAGCCGACCAGTGACGCCGAAGCCCCCCCCCCCCCCCTTCCTCTCCTTTCTTACGATGGACCTTTTAAAAGCGGCACACCGCCACCTCCGAAGAATACCCCCTGAAGAAGGAGCCGAATTGGTTCCGAAACGTCGGGCTAGTAAATTTCCTTATTTGGTTGGAGTCAATCTCGAAGTCTTAATCAATTTTCCCAACCAGACAGGTAATTCTGTCGAAACGTTTAGCTTCAAACATTAAGTGACATTAAGAGGAAGTTTTAAGCTCGGGGGATCCCATATAAATACATGAGAATGGAGAAATAATTTTTCTCAGCATCCGCTGCACCGAACTTGATTAGCTCTTTTACATTTAAAATAAACACTTAATATCTAGTAACTGTAGGAAGCAGATCTTTCTTTTTTGGCCGTGAATTTTTTTAAATGAAAATTGTAGGAAACATTGAAATTGAAGTAAACAAACTATGAAGTTATTAACTAAGTAACTCGGTAATAAATAATGGTATCACAATCCAGTAGATTGACCTCTAAAGACATCTAAAGTGAACAGAACGGACGTATTACATACTACCCTGACCACTTATAACGTAGCTGCTTTTAGTGCAGGACCGGATATAATGAGGTCTTTTCTGTCTCCTGCTTATCTTTTTCCTGTCTCCTGCTTATCTTCCCATAGAACTCAATGTATATGCATAGTGATTATAGTACGGCCGTGCAAGACAAAATACCAGTTATAACATGGTTGCTGGAAAATTCTGCAGACAAGCGAGGCAGCGAGCGTGCTCCTCAATGAAATGCACCAGCCGAGGGTAGTGCGATGAGGGTAATGCGGAGGAGGAGGAGCAGATGTGGAGTGAGCAAACGAAGAAGGAACAGAAAGAAAAATAAAATAAAAATAAGACGTGGCGTCAGCGTGGTGACTTAGCAGGCGCACGGGATGCGTAGGCAACGGAGAAGCCATTTGTTCAGGTTGTTATCAGCCATGCACAGTCCGCATCTAATACATGCACATTGTTGCTCTTTGGCTCTTCAGTTTGTGTGCAGAAAGTAAATGCTGTCACCGACAAATTCTTTTCGAACATGGATGAGGTCATAAAAATGTCTGAATTTACACGTTATAAGCGGCCTACACAGGGCAGTGTAGGCCGCTTATAACGTAAGTCGCGGGAGTTGTAAAAATCGGCGCTATAAGCGGTACCGCGTTATAACCAAAGCATGCTTTTTTTTTTTTTGCTTATGCCAAACGGGCAACCCACCTTTCAAACACAACTTATTACATATTTCATCCACACACATATGCAACACAATTGCAACACAAAACAGAAACCAAGTTCCCATAACAAGTGCGGCATCAGTGGAAGAACGCTGTTATTTTCGTCTGGAGACTGGTCTCCATGTGCACGCCCATGCTTCCACTCCTGGAAAAAAAAAAAACGAAAGAGTGCGCCACCGCTCTCCCCCGCACTCTGCGCACCCTGCTTGGACGCTGCTATCTAGTTCACTCTAGGCGCTGCTATAGTGATGGAAACACGCGCCCTCCTTCCTCCAAAGCCTCCTGCCCTTCTCCTACTTTTTGTTTCGCTTTTTGCCGCTGGTCTCCACGCGCCCACGCTCGCACTCCTGGAAAAAAAAAATGCTGTATGCTGCTGTCTGCCGTATGCTGTATGTGCTAGTGAAAGCGCGCTAGGGACGCGTGCTCAAACGCGACGACTCTCGTCATGCGAAAGGCCGTTAGGGGGATGGGAGGGAGGGGAGCCCACATTTAGCTGTGGCACCAAATGCGTATCTTGCGATCAGGCGCAAGGGGAACTGGTGACTCAATCTCCCACACGAAAGGAGGAAAGCGCGAAGGAAGCGCAGGAGGCAGGGAGTGTGGCTTTTTTGCAAGCGTACTTTGCGCGGCTGAGGGCTGTCGCAAGCACCGTATCTTGAAAGCGATGTGACCGTATCTTGAAAGTAAAGGGATAATCTAGTGGGGGCCTCTAGCTAGATATTAAATTTATGCCATAATTTCTTTTAGAACATTTCTTTAAAACTGCAAAATTAAAAAAATATCAAGTGTCAAGTTTACATCTCTTACTCCACAGTAAAAAAAAAAACAATATTGCAATTGTGTAATAAAGTGCACCTAATAATAAATATCAAGTGGACAAAATTGATGTACTATGCAGCATTCTGAAATATACCACTGATTTGTAAGACTTTGTAGAACCTTGTGAGCTGCAAAATCATATACCATATCACATTTGTATGCTTGAGATTCCTTACAAGATACAATTTACAGAACTGCAATATCTATATTAGGTGCAGATCTATGGGTTTGTGAACTTCATGTTTCTGTATTTCTGAAAGTTGCCCATTTTAGCCAATTTTTGCACAAAATTCAAGGCAGGAAATGAAAGTACTGCATCCTGGAGCTGTTAGAATTTAACTTCCTCTCAAATGCTACAAATTTCATTCAAATCAGTCTGGCGGTTGTCTCAGAAAAGCATTTCTACGTTGCACGTACATTTGAATTGGGAAATCGGAGTTGGCTCAGATCTAAAGCTTCCTCGTAAATGTGTGCATATGAAAGCATCATCATCATTTTTTTAATCACAATTATGTCCACCGTGGGGACAATCTCCTCTTCTAGTGATGTCAGCTATGAGGGTGGACAACAGTTATCCAAAGTAATGGATATATGAAGTAATGGATATAACAGTATAGACCACTTATAACGTAACCACTTATAGTGCAGGACCGGATATAGTACAGTCTTTTCAGACTCCCGTTAATTTTCCCATAGCACTCCATGTATACGCATCCCGCTTTCAGTGCAGCCGCGCGAGACGAAATACCGGTTATAATGCGGCTTCCGCAGGAAAATCTCACCGACAAAGGCGGTAGCGAGCACGATTCTCAACGAGATGCACCCACCAATGGGAGAGGAGACCAACGAGGGCGATGCGGAGGAGGAGCATGAGTCCAAGGGCGATAAAATTGTTGCCGCACACCGTATGTACAAGTGAAAGCGCACGGGGGATGCGCGCTTTCACGGAGAGCGAACATAACGTGGGAGAGCAAACGTGACTTCCTTCACGCGAAAGGCCATGGGGGTATGGGAGGGGGGGGTGGGGGCGTCGCTGTGCTGCGGCACCAAATGAGTATCTTGCAACCGGGGCAAGGGGAACTGGCGACGCTATCTCCCACGTGAAAGGAGCAAAGCGGGAAGGCAGCACGGGAGGGAGGGAGGGGGGCGGCTTCTACTATGCCAAAAAATGCATTCGCACCTGTGCCGGCTATCGCACGCACCGTACCTTGAAAGCGATCTCCACACGCCTCTGACCTTTGTATGCGCTGTGCTTACGCCGCTCAGTTTCCGTTGAAGCGATCTGCGGTCGTCGAGTGCGATCTATTCTTGTTTTTTTGCGTGCGCTGACACCATGCTTGTTAATTCAGTTAGTAAGCGGATGTGGCCAAGTTTATGCAGGCGATAAAACTACTATCCTTACTCTGTATACTCTACTAGTAAATTTGCTTCGCCTTTCGGGGGGAAACTGCGACTTTTTGTTTTGCTTTTCGCCGCTGGTCTCCACGCGCACGCCCGCGCTCCCACTCTTCCGCGTTTGCGCGCCCGGCAACCGTGCGGGCCGTGCTCCGTGCGCCGATTTCAGGGTCGCGCGCCTAAAGCACCGCGCTATAACCGGTATTGTGCTTCGCGTGCCTATGCAATAAACGGTCCGTCTATACATTGAATTCTATGGGAGATATATCGGTGGTCAAAAAAACACACGCTATAAGTGGTCTGCACTGTAGTTGCCAGCTGATTGCCCGCAAACCCCGCTTCACGTGCGTTCCCATTAGTGCAGACTGTGTGCGTGATCTCAAGCCAGATTAACATGTATTCATCTACGAGTGCGAACAAGGGCAAGCTTCCTCCACCAGCTAGGTCTAATCAGGCTTAATGCTAAGGCTAGGCCTAATGCATGCGTGCAGCGCATGGCCAAAGCAAAGTGCGCTATGTTTAGACTATCTAGACAAAACTTGCCAAAAAATTTGTTCATTGTAGCCGACAGTCTGTTATAGCCAGGTCTGTTAAAAGCAGAATATATTGCATTGATAATATTCGCAGACCAAACTAAGTGAGAAGAATGGTCTGTTATATCCGAGAATATGTTGTATGCGGATCCATTGTAACGAGTGTGGACTGTATAACAAAATCTGTAACGCAGGATCTGACATGGTATCGGTTATATTTAGGGCTCTGTGTTTTCGGATAAATCCGATAAACACTCGCCGGTAAAATTTTTGACAATTCGGATTTATCCGATAAACTCCGATTTTAACGGCCAATATGGCCCTGTTCCATTCTATATTGAAAGGGCATGTTCTAAGCAGTCATTGGTACATCGGCCGGTTTGGCTGTTATAAACTTTACCTCACGTCAACAGTATCTCGTAGGCCACACCCATCGCACATTTAACAAAGGGCTTGTCGCACACGGAGCGAGAGACGTAGGACCGCTCAGCGACTGTCGCAGACTTTCATGGATACTACACTGGTGTCACTGAAAAGTGGAGACAGACAGTTGAAAGGAACTTTTTAGATGCACTCCAGTACACCAGTGAGTCGTTTTGGTATAGCGTTCAAAGTTTGAATCTAAATGTGAAGCATGAGTTACCCCGCGCGTTCGAAACCTATGCGCCGATTTTTAAGTTAGTGTTTCTTGAAACTCACGACATGAGCTAACTCATGAGTGATTTTGCAAACTATTAGAGCTAATTATTCAGTAACATTGTTGAACCACTGTCTCATTGGTGATTTCACACTATTCAGTGGCTAGTGCTTTCTCGCTGCGCACTGAGTCTTCTAGTGCGAACGTTCAAAGAGCATTTTCAAAGCTGAGAATCGTCAATCGAAAGGAGTGTGCTTCCATCATTGACAGCAACCTCGTAAAATATGATTGAATTTATTACAACAAGCTTTAAGGTTGTAATACGCACAAACGTGACTGTTTCGTATTCAAGTATTTGTACTTGTGTGTATATGTGTTTGTGCGTTCAAACCTTCCAGACAACAAAAATATACAGTAAAACCTCGGTGATACGAATCTCGCGGGGTCGCGTGAAATATTCGTATCACCTGAAATTCGTATCATCAAAACATACACAATATCAAGAAAAATGAATTTATTTTTACCAGAAAAGATTTCTAATAGTGGAATCCCATTGATACCTTCCTCGCTGCTGCGTTTTCCCGGCTGCTACGTCGCGTTTTCGCGGTCCCGACGTAAATCTCATTGACTTCCATGTATAGTCGAATATCGATAATGCGAACTCGAAGGGGCCCAAAAATTTGTTAGAATTAACAGGACTTATTTTTGAAATGTTCGTGCACCACAGCACGACGTACGAACGGTTTGATTCGTGAAATATCGCGGCGCACAAGCACATATCGAGCGAGGGCCACGAAACCGCCCGCACTCGCTTCGCGATAACGGCAGAAAACGAAACTTCAGGGAGCGGGCGCCGCAGGCACGGCGAGAGAGCGAGATTGTGGTTGTGAAGAGGCGACGGGCGCGCGCGCGGACCGTCGCAGGTGGCGAAGGAGGGTGGCTGGGAAGTGGATTTGGCCTCTGCAACTCTGTCGCTTCGGTGGCTCCCCTTGCCCTTCCTCTCAACACCCTCGTAGCCCTTCGACTGTCTCCGTGCGCGACCGCCGCTCCCGCCGGCCCGGCGCCGCTTAGTGCCCTTACGCTCCCGGCGCCCTTAAGCTCCCTGAAGTTTCGGTTTCTGCCGTTGAAGCGAGCGTTGGCCGAACTGGGCCTCCGCCGTTGCTTACCTCTGCGCTGCAGCCGCAGCGTTGGCTGAGACGTCGGCATGTACACGCTAAAGTCCCTATATAAGAAAAGTACCGCCATCTACTCTTTCCTCCGCCGCCTCCTCTCCTAAACAGCTTGCTTTTTTCTTTACTTTTTGCTTGCGAAGGCCAAGTCGACGGTGGCGCACCTAGAAAGTCCACGTTGAAGCTTTCAGGCCGGGCGCGCGCCGCCACCGCCGCCAGCGACTGCGGCTGCGCAGAGGACTTTCAACATGGCTCTGAGGCGGAAAAAAGGAAAATAAAGAAGTGAAAAGCGCGCGCTATCATCGTCCAATCGGAGATAAGAGAAAGAGAGAAGCGGCGTTTATCAAAGGATGGCGGTACTTTTCTTATATAGGGACTTTACGTACACGCGTGTTCCAGCGCCACGCAGAAACGGCGACCTTGGCGTGACGCCGCGGTTCTTTTTTTTTTACCTCCGCGCG
The DNA here is from genome assembly GCF_013339745.2 of Dermacentor silvarum. Taxonomy (NCBI): domain Eukaryota; kingdom Metazoa; phylum Arthropoda; class Arachnida; order Ixodida; family Ixodidae; genus Dermacentor; species Dermacentor silvarum. The sequence continues at coordinate 147,555,531 of NC_051161.1, forward strand.
GCGTTGAGGGTCTCGCTGAAGCTTTTGCTCTCTGCCGGTGTCGGAGCAATGCCGGTAGGAGGTGCCGCCACGTGATTTGGCGCGCTGCTGAGAGCATTGTCGGTGCGCGGTGTAAGTTGCAACAAGCGACCGGCACGTTGCAGATACGACGCACCCGTGCGGGTGCCGTTACTGCCGTATCCTGAAAGCGATCTGCGACGTGCGCATAGTGCGCGCCCGCGCGGACCTTATCGTCAAAATGATCTGCAATGTGGACAAAGTGCGCCTACCGCCAGTAGCTTCGTATGCGCTGTGCCTTCGACGTTTAGTTCGCGTTGAAGCGAGAGACGGCACAAAGGTCAATTCGCTCGCTGCTGCTGCTGCTGCGTTACCAATGCTTCACCTTTTGGGCGAAACTGCGGCTTTTTTTTTCTCTCTCTCTTTTTTTTTCACGGTCCCTTGAAAAACGTATCAACGGGACGTTTTCTTCTTGTCCAAATCGTCAACGATCGCCTTCTGAAAGGCGTATAAGTGCGCGCACGTGATCTTGAGAATGTTTTCGCACGCCACTGAACGCCTGAGCAAGTCGAGTGTAGGGAGCGTTTTGGCCATCGAGGCTGCGCCGCGGTCGTCGTTGCAGCATTGGTCCTCGTCTAATTTCTCGCTAAGCATCGGCTAGGCTGTGATGTGGTCCGGTCCGCTCGACGTGGGGACCAATGAGATTGCGCAGCCGCGTGACGTAGTCGGTTGCTTCGCGACTATGGATCCCGCCCAGATCCCGCTGTGCCGGCTTGTCTGTGCCGGTGGCCCCGCCGGCTCGGCCGCCGCCGCTGTTGCTCACGCGTTCGTATGATCCGTAGCGGCGCGGCAACACGTTGTGAACAGCCGATTTTTTTCGTATTGTGAGCAATGTATTTCGGCCGGGGAATGTTACGAATTCGTATCACACCGAAATTCGTACCAGCCGGGTTCGTATCACCGGGGTTTTACGTACTTTGTGTGTTCTGATGTTTTCGTGTGCAGATGTCATTTAATCTAAGATTTGGAGTATTGAGAATGCAAAATCTAACTCCGAATTTTGGGGAATTGGGGATTTACGAGAAATAAACTCCGAAAAACACCCTCCGAATTTCAAGAAAAGTAAACTCTGAAAACACGGAGCCCTAGTTATATTGCACCAAATTTTTGTTTGCGCATGCTTCAATATAATACAATCTGGTAGCAAAAATGTGAAACACAGTGGTGGTGCAGAGCGCATCTGTGCAATTTATTGTTGTTCCCGTGCCTCGTATTTCCACTGCAAAATGCTGACGGGATTCTAAATCTGCGGGAGACCATTTGCTAGCTCCGATTGCATATTTTTTTGCACAGGCTTGATCACGGTTTTCTTTTCCACCAATATCTGCTTGAATGCTCAAAACGAATATTAGATAGAATGATGATATTTTCGTGGCTGATGCAACTTCAGTATACCGAAATTCAACTGTATTTGAATCTGCAAATCTGAGTCAGCCCAGAGCTAGAGCTTCCTCTTAAAGGGACTCTGAAACAATTTTGACGATTTTGTACAAACGTATTAAGTCGTTAAAGTAGGTCCTTCTGATCATTAATTGACACATCTAAGCGCTCCACATAAAGCGTGTAATTTATTGTAAGGTTTAAAAAAAGTACATCGCTACCGATCACAGCATGCCAATCGGCTTTGTTTTCAGCCGCCCATGACCAAGTGACGTGGTTTGACCATATGACGTCAGTAGGGCGCTCATCTGATTGGCTGCCCAGGGTGCGTCAGCGATACATGTATCACTACACTAAAAGCACTTCCGGCCCACAGCAAGTGTCATCTGCTTGTGTTACAACGTGCTCCGTGTTGACGAGAGCTGCGCGGTCAGTGTTGCTGTTGTTCTTTCTTTTCGCGAGCACCACGGTTCGCCCTTGTTGGGTTGTGGGCTGCAAACGTAGCGACCGGCGACATGTCAAGCTGCTACATCATGCCCCGCTGCAAGGCAGCAGACGAGCGGAGTGGCTTGAGCGCATTGGACTGTTGGTATCCAAACGGCGCCAGCATCTACACGTTTGCGGCCGTCACTTCACGTCGAAGGATTGCCACAATTGAGTTTAGCGTGTCCGGTATTCGGGTAAACGCAAGCGCAAGTGTACTGGGCGTTTTACGTGATGAACGGAGGCGCAAACGTGAGCTGCTTGCACGGTGCAGCCACTTGGCGGCACAGAGTTCAGCCAAGCACACAACTAATATAGCAGTAACCAAGTGTATTCTACTTTGCTGCTGGCACAAATTTTCGGCAGGAGCTTAATCTTGAACACGTCTTTTTATTAGGGATGGGCGAATATACGGTATTGTCGAATATTCGATCGAATAATTCTATATTCATTATTTGCTTCGATTTGAATTCAGGTATTCGATATTTTCGAATTTTTCGGCGCTCCCGAATAGGCAGCCAAAAGCCACAGACGGCCGGGCCGGTACACATCTTGGAGGCTATGCTTCATGTCATGGCTGCCATACATCAACCATAAATCTCGAAGGCTGTAGTTTTTGCATTAAAGAGCCGGAAATGTGCGACGCAGAAGAGCAGAAACGGCGCTAGCGCACAACCGAAACAAAGTGGTGGAGTCTACATCACCATAGTCAGCAGTGGAAATCGTACATTAATGAGAGCACCAACAGAACGCTTCGTGCCTATTTGTGCCTTTATTGCGTTTACTGCCGTGCATAACAACGTGTTGGCTGCGGGATTTCATAGTCGCCACCCATCATCGCGTCGATAGCTTCCGTGGCTTCTTTCGCGACGGTTGCGGCAAAAAGTAGTTTCGTTTTGACTCAATACGCACGTCGGCCACGTGCCTAAAAAGCTGCGTAGTGGCCATCCATGATCGCATAGATAGCGACCGCGATTTCGCCTGCAGTTGTTGCAGTGAACTGTAGTTTTGTTCTGACTCGGTGCCTGCTTCGGCCGGGTACGGCCACGCTGGCGGCAAAAATGCACGCGTCATGCCGCAGCGGTAAGTTGCCGCGCGTCAGCGCCTTGCCGCGAAGTCCACCGTGGCAATCGCGTCTCGCCGCGCGGCAGCGCGATATGATCTCGCACGCTTTAGGAACGCGGAATCACCGTGAGCGAAAAGGGTGCGATCAAACAGCATCCAGAAATCACTCCATAGAACCGCGAGAGACGATGATCGTCAATTGATAACCTGGCGCGGAGCGGCGGAGGTCCGGTTGCCATTGGCTCTGTGACGTCACCCTCGTCGCTCTCGGCACCCTCGGCAAGCCGTAAAACCATAGAGTAACATATGGATTGTATGTTACTCTATGGTAAAACCCCCGATTCCTGCCGCTTTCGCTGTGCGCATCATGTGCTGCGCGTTGCATGACGCGCGCGTTATTGCCGCAAGCGTGGCCGTACCCTTAAGCACCACAGAGTCGCCATTCATAATCGCGTCGATAGCGGCCGCAGTTGCGACAAACAGTTGTTTCGGTTTGACTCGCTGTAAAGCTGTCGAGGAAGAAGAGCACCGGCTACATCGCGATGGACGTGCGATGTGTTGGCGGTCAGCTTACTGGCGAAAAGAAAAAATCAGGATGTGCGCGCGGTAGTGCAAAGCGCAAATGATAGCGTGCGCCGCTACGAGAGCCAATCAGTCACGAGATGATGAGAATTGCAGCTTCCGCACTGCTTTTGTGCAAAATAGCGAAAGATTTGCTCATCCATTACACTAGTAAAATCGTGCTGACATAGTAAGCATTTGCTTATTGTTTTCTGGATACCCTGATAATTCTGACATTTTTTTTTTGCAATCCTGTGAAATTCTAATTAACTAGGTTTTACTGTAATATGTGACATATACTATTCGAACTATTTGATTCGAAATTATTAGACCAAATCACTATTCGCTTCGAATTCGCTTTGAACCTCTAATCCACTATTCACCCATCCCTACTTTTTATATGTTTAAGATCTTTTACACTTGGTTACAGCAATATTAGCTCTGTGTTTGGCTGGTTAAGCTCTGCGCCACCAAATCGCTAGATCGTGCATGCCGATCAGGCCACTCACATACGTCTACGAAGCTCCTTCATCACAGCGGTATGGAGGGGCTTTAGTTTACGCATCTGCCTATCCTTCAAAACGTCCAGCTCGCCTGTGGTTACCGGAAAACCGGACACGCTCGGCGCTGCGACAGAGCGCTCGCAACACACGCTGCTTGATCTCTCTCACTGGGGATCGATGGCCAGGCGGCTAGCCAAGAGGTTGGAGAGCCTTCGTATACTGGCTCCAAAACAACCGGAAGTAGACCACATCACGTCACATCATGACGAAGAGCCAGCGAAGGCGGAGCTTAGCCCCAAGCACTCGGCGAACGAGTTGAGGACATGCATGGTTAGGGGGGAGGGTAACTTGTAATCGTCCGTGCCTCTCTTAATATGAGACGCTTAACTTAAATTGTGACTCCAATGTTTTACTGTAGTTGTACCCTACAAAATTTGTCCGAACCGTTTCAGGAACCCTTTAATGTTGTGACCACTGTGGTGAATAGACAAACATTGCATGAGATTGCATGTTGGATAGGATAACAATAAAGAAAGTTGTATGCATTGCATTATGTTTTGTTGCATTTAATTAACCGCATTGCAAAAGCTTTGTTTTACAAAGTGTGCATTGGTCTGCATAATTCCTTATTATTTCTTTCTTTGATTTGCCTGCCACACGCAGTAGGTAGGCATTGTTTGAAGCATCCCAATGCAGCTTGATGCTTTTTGGACCCCACTGAAGTCTGCTGATATTTTGTTGCGATAGTAAGTCCATTCGATTTGCTGGCACCACTATGAACCAGCTCACGGCGGGGCACAAGTTCAGAAGTTGAATTTAGCGGTGGAGGCACAATGCGACATTCAAAACAAATGCCGAGGTGCAATGTAGGTCCGCCTGATGTGTGTGGTCCACCTGATTGAGATGCCCCGAACCACAGGTTATGAGGTGTTGGGTCTTAAAAACAGCGGAAAGCAGTAAACATGCGCTGTGCTTGGTTAATCAGTAGTCACAGTTACACTAAAGACTATCAGACAGCAAATTTCTAAGAGCAACCTGTGCCATAGAACATATCTGCAACAGCGCTTTTTGTGCCTTCACTGCCGAACGTGCGAGCTCTTGCTTTTTTTTTTTTTTTCACTTTTATTACAGGGCAATAAAAACACTAGAAAAGCACCAGCACTGACAATTGACTCAGGCATGTTGTTTAATCAGAAATAGCATTGGTTTGATCTGCATGAATGGCTGAATTACGGGCTGTGGCTAATATACACGTGACGTAAACAGCACGCCCCACGTTGCGTGCACGCAGTAGCCATGCATAAGCAGTATTTCGATGGCACTTACGCCCGTGTGCCACGTTGTCTGCTTGGCTGCTGTTTCGCAATGGCATCTCTACACCAAACCGGTGCTATCAGAAGGGCGGGTGCAGAAAAACTGTGAACCAGCCCTGCACCTTTCCTGCCCCTTTCGGAACGAATTGCGTAGGTTCAGAGGGTGCCATTGCTGAACTTGTGAACTGTTGCAGATGGTGTAGGCCAATCAGATAAACCTAGTATCACGAAAGCTTCTTCACAAAGTGACTGTCTCGTCTTCCTCCACTGCAGAGCTGTCCCTGCCGTCTTCAATGGATGGCTCTCCGTGCCGCCTTCCACGTGTCCTTGCCGACCGCTGGGACCCCCTTCTCGCAACACTACAGCCTCACGTGCTGCAGAAGTTGGCCGAGCGTTTCTTGTCGCAGCCACGCAACGCCCGTCGCAGTGACGAGGAAGAGAGCTTGCGCCGCTACCTGTCTGTGGCTTGGCTTGGGCACCTACTGGCCGGCAGGCGCGAACGTTCTGGCCAGTCGTCGGGTGGGTGTGCGATAACATTGCTTGTTCTGCGGCATTGGCGGTGGCTTTCAGCGTGGCCACTGTGGTTTACACGGTGGCACAAAGTGAGGGAGGAGAGAAAGTGGCCTCCATGAAAAAATATCTTTTACCACTGAAAAGAAATAAACACAGATTCGTTCAAGACACTAACACGAACGGTTGTGTTGTTGTCTTCAACCAGTGTGTTTATTTCTTTTCTGCGCTAAAAATCTTCTTTCATGGAATACCACTTGCCCAAATATGCACATTATAATGTGTCTTCCATTCTTTTTATTGATGTGCCTGGCTGGACAAGTTTCATCTCTTTGGAAAAAAATTTTTAACAGTTAATGGTATTACAGGCCTTTCCAGCTCTCCGTGTGTCCATACATTCGTCCATACATTCGTCCATACATTCGTCCATACATTCGTCCGTCCATACATCCGTCCATACGCACGCCCTCTTTCATTCTGAGCCATACTAGCTACGCTATGCTATCTCCACGTGAAGGGTGTCTAAATTTGTTATCAACAATTATTAGTCGTAAGGCACTAACACGAGCGATGAAGAATTCATGCGTAATGATACTTCTTTTAGCCTGACATTCCTATTACGGCAGGGCGGGGATCTCTGTTTGACATTGTTAGCAGCATATTTGACACGCGTTGCAATGGATCGTAATAACTCAACGGAAAGGGTCCGTTAATTTCGAAGCTCATTCTCTCCAAAATTGGGGCTATGGTATGTTGTGAAATAGCTAAACTAATAGCTAATTTGGTTATGGACACCTAGAGGTGATTACAAAAATTACAAGATTGAAAGTAAAAAAAAAACTGATTTACAGAAATGGTACACACTAGCAGCAAGATGCTGTCCGCTGTTTTCCTGTGTGCTGGCTGTTGACAAATGGCAGTTCCCCCCATGCAGCAGCAAGATTTTTATGCTGGTGAGAAAATGAGTTCTAGGGATATTCCTGCCATTACAGCTGGCTCCCTGCTGTGGCATCCAGCCTGAGCAAGATTGTGACACTGCCGTCACGAACATAGACTAAAATTTGTTTTTCACACGAAATGATGGTCGATGAAATTAAGTGATGTCCTAATTTTACCTTTCATGGCAAGCGGCAACTACTGTCAAACATCTAGCCTAAATGGGAGCTGCAACATGATTCAAGTTCAACTCAGAGTCCAGGTCCGGCTGTCCTGCTAGACAGCTCGACCACATCGTGCACTTTGCTGTGGATTGCGCCCAACTTCTCCTTGTGCTAATTGATGCAAAGAGAATGTAAATTCTCAACACGATGGGATTTTGCAGTCATCAGCAGTTGTTCTTCAAACGCCATTTGCAAAGGCTTTAAAGTGAAGTGGGCTAGGCATAGCAACACCCCTGGCACAGAGCCAACAATGGTGGCGGTCGTGAGCCACGTGCATGGTTGTTCCAAAAAGTTGACGTTAGCCAAAGGGACGTTGTGCAGCTCGCTGTTGCGGGAAGCTTGTTGCTCCTTCATGCCTTAACCCCTTCAGGTGCTGTGTACACAATTGTGTACAACAAGATAAAAAGAAAAAGCAGTGATCAAAATAAAAGGTGTACTTCGTAGGGGTGTGCGAATACCGAATAGTAAATTTCAAATCGAAAATTGATTCGAATCAAGAAAAAGGCAGAATATCGAATATAAAAAAAAAATTTCACAAATGCTTTGAAATTTTGGGCAATAAAGTATGGTGCTGGCACATGCTGGGGAGTCTCCTAGCATTGCGTAACAAAAATGTCGCAAGCTATCAATAGCGCAGCTACATATAAATTAAGGTAAACAGTACGGTCTACTCTTATTAAAGGGAACACCAAATTAGTATGCCAGCACTGATTACAGCTCAGTTCTAATGTTATTAATAGACTTTCATACCGCAAGGGCTACAATAGCCAAAGAGTGCCAAGCTCTAGTATATGAAGGTCAGGAAAATATATATATTTTTTTATTAATAGAATTTTTATTGACTAGAATCAAATGGTGTTTTTTTTTTTCCCCTCTCAAACTAATGAATAAGTGACGTTCTGTAGTACTGAATACCAATGAGGTTCTCAGTTTAATAGTCGACCTGTGTTTTATGGCAATCTTTTATTTGTTTTGCTTGCCTGTCTTTCTCCAAAATGCAGAAGGGCTATCCCATCTTTATGGCAGGTGCGTTCTCGTAAGGCCAATCTGCGCGACGGATGAAAAGACCGAGCATCGCGTGACTCCATCACCGCTCCGTGTGTAGCTGGTGCCGACCGTAAAGAGCAGGCGCCGTCCGCACTGTTTCATTAGAGTGTTTTAGCGTGTACGGTATTCCGCTAAACGTAAGCAGATCGGGTCGAGTAGTGGCTGAGCGGGGCCGTCAACATGAGTGGCCTTTACTGTGCAGGCTGCTCACTTTAACGGCCCCACTCACCCGCTTTTCTGCCTGATCTGCCTGAATTTAGCGGAATACTTGGCACGCTAAATTTCTATAATGTCTGGTTCGGTGTGATTGATATCCACCTGGTCAAAGAATCTGAAATCTGGAGGGTCACGGCAAGTTCAGGCATGGCAAGTTCACGAACCAAATTGTAACTTTTGTCACCAACGCCCAATGAAGCTGCGCCGGTTAGGCCTAATGGCCAAGGCACAGTGGCCGTAACGAAAATTCGCCACTGGCCACTGTAGTAACGGGCCACAAATCATCACGGAATACTTGCCGCTAATTTGTGAGGAATCAAGAAGTGTGTTTTTTCTTTTCCTCGCATAATGATCGTACCCTGAACTTGCTGCTGTGAAGTAGGAGAGAAACGGTACGATTTGGCATCTGATGTGGCGTCCGGCGGATACAATTGTGTCGGATGCCGTATCGGTCGCCGAATCATACCGTATGTCTTCTACTTTTTTTGGTATAGCAATTATATGGACACTCCAGGCTCATTTTTGCTATCGGCGCCGACGATTGCAGCTCAATTTCCCGCGTCCAAGGGAGGAATCGTGCCGTATTCCGTCGCACGCATGGCACCGGGGATAGGGGAGGGTGCAGCAACTGCGCATTGCGTGGCCGTGTGCGCCCTATCTTGAAAGCGATCTGCGTCGGGGCAGAGTTTAGGTGCGACGGCAGCTTATACCTTTGTTCTCCGTTCTCACCGCTCAATTTGCATTGAAGCGATGCACAGCACGAAGGTCACATTGCTCGGTGTTGCTATGTCTATGTCAGCGAGTGTCGGCAGACATAGAGTGTGATGTGTTCATGTTTGCCTGTGCGTACTGACACCATGCTTGTTAATTCAGTTAGCGAAGGTTTGAATGTTTGCAAGATTATACAGCCGATAAAACTAATGTCCTTACTTCGTATGGCTGTCTATGCATTTGCTATTGCAATCGATGGTTCCCCTTTCGAGCGAAGCTGAGACTTTTTTAGAGGTGGCTGCGGAAAAAAAAATTGCTACAAATTTTGCCCCGCATAATGAAAGCACCCCCCAACTTTGTGCACATTTTTTGGGAAAAGTGTGCGTTCATTACGGGAGTAAATACGGTAATTCAAATTTCGAGTACCATTGCAAGAGCAGTTATCAGGCTACAACCATCTCGGACGTGGTAAGGAAGACCCACCGAAAAGTTCTTCCTACAGAGAGTTTCCCTGGTTTGAGCAGACTACAGGAGAGTACAAGTGCGAGGCGTGTATCGTTGCATTCAAGGAAGGCCCATGGGTGACAGAGCTGATTTCGCTTGCGTCTTCGAAAAGGCTAGGCAACAAGGCCTCCAAACATATAAAAAGTAACCAGCACAAAACAGCTCTTGAAGCGTCGCAGTGCCCATTGGGAGACACTGCGCAATCAATGCTAATAACCCAATCACAAAGACAATTCGAGCAGAATACTGGCTGCATAAGGAACTTCATGAGACTTAGAGCACTGCACGGGCCCGAGCCGACCCGAAAGCCCGGGCCGTCCGAAGCGTTTGTCCGTGGGCTCGGGCTTGAGGCCGCGGGCCCAGGCCAGACTCGGGCTTGAAGCCACGGGCCCGGGCCAGACTCGGACGCGCTCATTGAAGGGCCTAAGTAGGCCTTCGAGCACATGCGACCGTTATGCATTGCATGGTTCAATGCATTCTGTGCCAAGCTAAGTCACACGTGCAAGATGGCTGTCATCATCATCATCATCATCAGCCTATATTTATGTCCACTGCAGGACGAAGGCCTCTCCCTGCGATCTCCAATTAACCCTGTCTTGCGCTAGCTGATTCCAATTTGCGCCTGCGAATTTCGTACCTTCATCACCCCACCTAGTTTTCTGCCGTCCGCGACTGCGCTTCCCTTGTCTTGGTATCAATTCTGTAGCTCTAATGGTCGATCGGTTATCCATCCTACACATTACATGGCCTGCCCAGCTCCATTTTTTCTGCTTAATGTCAACTATAATATTGGTTATCCCCGTTTGTTCTTTGATCCACACGGCTGTCTTTACTGTATATCTCATCAGATGACTGTATGTCTTATCAAAGAAAATAGTAAAACAGATGAAGTTCTCATTTTTAACAGCGGAGCTGTTTCAGTCGGGCATAATGTGTCGGCTGAATCCAAAAATGTGGGCCGATCCTGGCAGCAGTGCAGAAAGGGTCCATGCGCAATGGCACATACACCTGTGAACTAGCGAAGATGAGCCTGGATAAATCTAGCTAAGAATGGTGGGGACTACTTAAACTTAGTCATCGACAGGCAATTGATAGCCAATCAATAGCTTGTCGATAATTGATCAATAATCAATAAGTTACCGAAAATGCTGTGGATGACTTGGTAGTACCTTAGCCGAGCCCAAATACGTGGCCAATACCTTACGATAGCCAATCAATAGCTAATCGATCAATAATCATAAATTCGAATAACTTGGTAGTGCTCAACCTAGCCCAAATACGTGGCCAATGTCTTGCGATAGACAATCGATATCCAATCAATAGCTAATCGGTAGTCTATCAATAATAAATAAATTCTGGGAAATGCTGGGGATGACTTGGTAGTGCTTAGTCTAGCCTAAAATCCAGGACTAGCTAGGTGCCCATCAGCTCCGCTGTCTCTTTAGCATTGCGCCGCCAGTGCAAGCTATGCTAACATTTTTTTCTTTTCCGCAAAAACGAACATTGTTTCCGTGTAAGGAAAAATAAATTATCCAAAGAAGCACTCTTCAAACCATTTTGCATGTTACCGCTTTTGCGATTGCACTATTACCAGTGTCGATACTATTGCATTATTTTAGCGCTAAGGCCAGTTACTTTTGTGCTTCAATGCATAAAACAGCGTTTTCCTCAAAGAGTTAACTGGAACGCCCATGCATTTCGTCGGACAATTTGAAAATTAGTATCTCAAAACTGGTTCAGTCCTGAGAATTTGTTCCAAGTGGATACGCCTTGCGAACTCAGTGGCTATAATTTGTAGATTGAAAGATGGGCCGTAAAATAAATAATGAAAAAGTTAATGAGCGTAATTATGTTAACTATTCAATTAGACGTTCTGACCATCCATTAGGCCATCCATGTCAGAATTAGCTTGGAACTGCGTAAAACAATTAGCCTCCTTAGAGCGTCGTCGCATTAATGCGAGCACAAGAAATCCTGAGATATGGTCAATTCCATACTTCAGAACACTCTATAACCATCAGTCTTAATACATAACCTACCATTCACTTTCAACAAATACAAAAATGTCGATAATTTCAGTATGAAAGAACTCAGCTCATACTTTGGTCGCTTGTAATGTATCTGATGTGATTATTATTCTGCCTTTGTGTATGGTTCTGAGTATATAATGTACATCCTGGTTCGGGGGGAGGGGGGGGGGGTGTCCTAAGCAAATGTTAATCTTGTAAAATTCAGTCTCATGCTATGTTGTATAGCTGGTGTTGCGGTGTTTTGTATAGCTAGTATTGCTATTGTAGTGTTGTTTAAAATGCATTCTGTTAAAACTTTTTCCAATTATGTTAACTCGCCCTGACGGAAATATTTTTTGTCTTTCCGTTCATAGCTATTTTGTTTATGAGGAACTCCAGCGATAGCTAGAAATATATGTGAATTATTGTGCATGTGCGCACACTGTTTGCATTTGGATCACGTAGAGCTACATGTGTAGCTTTTAGTCCAAAATGACTGTCCAGTATGTAAACTAGAGAATAAATTGATTTGATTTGATTGATTTTGTCGGACACTTTGAAAATTATTATCTCGAAACTGGTTTAGTCCTGAGAATTCATTCCAAGTGGATACGCCTTGCGAAGTTGGCGGCTATAGTTCGGTGGCTATTAATTAAAAATGTAATTAGCATAATTATGTTAATTCTTCAATTAGGCATTTTGATTTCTCGTGGAAGTAATGGCCACCTCATCGAGTAGTTTAGATCAAGGATTATAATTGTGCATTCTGCCACAGGCAATTTTTAAAGATTTGGTTCAGCTAAAATGAAACACCCTGTATATTTGCATGCTAAATGACATCATAGAACCATATCGTACAAATCAAGATTGGTGCATGCACACCAGTGGAAAAATAGCAGCACAGGCAATGGGCCGGATTACTGATGTTCCCGTGGGAGAGTGAGTGAGTGAGTGAGTGAACTTTATTGGGTCCACAATAGACGCGAGTAAACTCGACGTCACCTGGCTAGGCCCACTCGGGGACCATCAGGTCAAACCTGATGGCCCTCTCGCGGGCCCTCTGGACTGCCAGGATTTGAGAGGTCTGATCCTGGGCCTTAATAAGCATCATCATTTCCTCTTGGGTGAAAGGGGGACCGGCAAATGCGCAGCCCCACAGGACATGCTCGAAGTCCGCATAACCACCACACAGTAACACCACACACACCACACCTCCCGTGGGAGAAACAATGATTTCGGTCTTTTATTGCTTATATACTGCAGCAGATTAAACCTCGAGAAGGTGAGGCTGACAGATACGGTACAATCTGGAAGTAAAAAAAAAAAAAAGAATTTTTTTCTTACTGACCGGGCTTGGTCCGGGCTCAGTAACACAGGGCCGGGCCCAAGCTGGTCTCAGTCATGTACGCCCGGGCCCGGACCAGGCTTGGGCTTTGTATTACGGGCCTGGACTGGGCTCGGGCCCAGTCCGGGCCCGAGCCCAGTCTATCTATAATCTATAGCGGGCCCGAGCCGGGCTCGGTCCGAAAAATCAGGCCCTGCAGTGCTCTAATGAGACTCTCCTACTATCTTTTCAAATCTGAAGTACCACACACGACTTCTAACTGGCCTGACTTAGCCACAGCAGCCGGATCTCTTGATGGATCTGGTGATTTCTTGAGAATCATGGCTACAAAGCCCCAGAATTCGCCCATTTCCTGTCGTCATCTTCAATTACAGGATTTCTGGAGGCCTTCGGAGAAGCCGTGTCAGCGCACATAACAAGCAAACTGAGCGAAGATCAGCCGTATTCTGTATGTGCGGATGAGTGCACCAACATCAGCAGCCGTGCAGATCTCGGCACTTTCATTCAACTCATAAGTGCCTTTCACGGAAGTTTCCATGTGGAAAAGACATTAATTTCAGCCACATCCCTCGAGACAATAAAAGCTGAGGACATAATAAATACGCTTATGGGCGAGTTAAAGAAAGTCTGCTTGAAGCCAGAAAAAAGTGACGCCGTCTCGTTTCATGGGGGTGCAAATTTCACCGGAAACGTGAGCGGCGTTCGGCGCAACATCAGCTCGGCATGCACCAACAAGGACGAACTCCTTTGTAACATGTGGCTTAATACACTTGCTTAAAAGGTTAATTAGTGTACTTCTGCTAATTAGCTTTTCCATCACCATGTGTTGAAAAAAAAAGCATTCAGCCTTAAATACAACAATGTGATAAAAAGAGCGCTAACCCCTTGAACCCCCCCCCCCCCTCCCTGTATTTCACTCAAAAAAAGATTAAAATAATGGTGTATTTGGGCATTCTTTCTGCATCTAGCTTAATTTGGCCTGCCTATCTAGATAATTCTATCTGTTTCGTTGGTCCCGTCAAGGTCGAATTAATAGAAGTCGGCTGTAAGTGTTTACCTATAAATAATGATTGAGCGTGAAATAAGTGTTTTGTAAGGTACAGTAAAACTGGCCAAGCTGTATTTTCTTTCATGTTTAAATGTCATGCAATCAACGTCTTTTTTTTTTTTGTTATTATTTGGTCTACCTCATCTTATCACTTACTGATGAAACAGGTTACATCGTGGGAGCTGGTGCCACATCTATAAGTGGCAACGAGAGTCCTATCTTGCATTTATACTGCCACTCTCTCACTTACGAAAATGCTTTTCTGGGTAAAAAGTTGCAATTTGTATACATTTGGCAGTAATCTATTTCTTTAGCATGGCCTAATGTATGCCTTTTTAAGTCAACTGTATGGGCAGTCAAGGATTCTATTGACAAGCAGAGGTCTGTCTTCCATGTGCAGAAAGGTTTAAGGAATATATGGCTTGTAGCTGACATCTTGACTTGAGCACCATTGACTGTGGATTGCACACTTAGCTGTGGTGACCTTCGCCCACAATGCCTTTTATCTGTTTTCATCCAGGAGCCGCTGATGGTAGTGACCAGAGCAGTGGAAGCGCATCATCTCCTTCAAAGCTCAATGTGACGCGACTTCTCAAGGCAGCTATGGACAATCCGATGGAGTACTCGACCAAAGCCATCACACTGTGAGTGCCTGTGGTTGCAGAATAAGAGCAACGTAATGATGTCAGGAGCCCCTAAATGCGTTCGGAAATTTACAGAGGGAAGAAGTGCCGTGTTTAGTAGCGCACTGAATGCAGCATTGATCACCTTTAAGCCATAAGTGACCTTCAAGGTGTTTTGGGAAATCAATCAATCTTTATTATGCCGTTAAACCTCTGTATAACAAACCTCTATATAACAAACTTCAATATAATGAAATTCTCGATATAATGAATTATCTTTTTTATTACTCCTTGTCCATGGAACACCATGTATTTAGAACCCGAATATAACGAAGTGTATTCATACACGATTTCAATATAACTAAATTTCACTGCCGTCGCGGAGGAATTCCTAGACAATAAATGGGAACTTGTGCGGACGCAGATGGTCAAGTCGTTGAATAAGAAGTGGTTGCTTGCGAACGCACCTCTCATGTCGTGCGCTGCGTGATGAAGAGCGACCGCCGAAACAGACCAGCGTTATGTTCCGTATGAAGTCCAAGTGTGATAAGATCCTGTCACGTCCCGCAACCTGGATGCTTAAGTGCGAGTGAAAGTGGCTTTAATATATTATGTAAAGGCATTTGATTCAGTAGAGATACCAGCAGTCATAAAGGCATTGCGTAATCAAGGAGTACAGGAGGCATACGTGAATATCTTGGGAAATATGTACAAAGATTCCACAGCTGCCTTGGTTCTCCACAAGAAAAGCAGAAAGTTACCTATCAAGAAAGGAGTCCGGCAAGGAGACACAATCTCTCCAATGCTGTTCACTGCATGCTGTTGCGAATGCTGAAGGTCCGAGCGGCCACGAAGATTCCATGTATGGTGCCGTGCCAGTTGCCGAGAGGAGGAGATACCCAGGGAGACTAGAAAACTGTTTTATATACACTGTACATGGTATTTTACAAGAAGGGCTCCATGATATTGGAGCCGTCTACGTGCTAACATCTTTGCATGTAGTAGCGTTTACATCTCTGAGCGTTCTACATGGTCGAGCGTTCTCTACATGGTCAAGCCTCTCTACATGGTCGAGCGTCTATACATGGTCGAGCGTCTCTACATGGTCTAGCCTCTACATGGTCTAACGTGTTCACAACACTCAAGTCCCCTGTTTTATCCCTTCCGTTTCCCTCTTTCACTCGACGAGGGAATACACTTTAGTTCTTTTAGCCAATGACAGTCTTTGATCAGGTGGCCATATCCCGCACGTGATGTGTCGTCGTTTCCCGCCGGGCTCCACCTCCAATCTTGCTAGGTCGCCCCCGAACACAGGCAGCGGTTGACACCTTGGGAACCGAACGTTGATGTCGTTCCCCCGGGATTGCCATACACTGGCCCCCTTCAAGATTCGCCTCTCCATAGCAGTCAGTTCGCGGAACCAGGGAGGGCGGTGGCTGTCTCGAAAGGGCGCCAGGTTGGCATGTCACAATCGGCGCCGGGCCTCGTCGTGGTTCGGGCGGCGCTGGTAATTCACGGAACTGCACCAAAGGGGCGACGCTGCCGTTTAGCGATGCATGAGGTAGCCTGGAGACCAACTGCTAATCCCTCAGTCCCAGGTGACAATTCTCAGCCGCGAGAAAGGGGCGCCAGGTTGGCGCGTAGTCGGCGCCGGCCTCCTTTGTCCCGAAGGACCGCCAGACGCAACAATGCTTAGAAGTATTCAATCTCTTTGGCTGGGAAGGCTTAGGAGTGAGGATCAACAGCGAATATCTCGGCAACCTTCGGTTTGCAGATGGCATTGTTCTATTCAGCAACAATGGGGGACGAATTACAACAAATGATTGAGGACCTTAACAGAGAAAGTGGGGTTGAAGGTTAACATGCAGAAGACAAAGATAATGTTCGATAGCCTGGCAAAGGAACAAGAATTCAGGATCGCCAGTCAGCCTCTAGAGTCCGTGAAGGAGTACGTTTATCTAGGTCAGGTTACTCACAGGGGACCCTGATCAATATAATAAAATTTACAGAAGAATAAAATTGGGTTGGAGTGCATACGGCACTTGTCACCAAATCCTGACTGGGAGCTTACCACTGTCGTTGAAAAGAAAAGTGTACAATCACTGCATTTTATCGGTGCTAACATATGGGGCAGAAACTTGGAGGTTAACAAGGATGCTCGAGAACAAGTTAAGGACCGCACAAAGAGCGATGGAACGAAAACTGTTAGGCCTAATGTCAAGAGACGGGAAGAGAGCGGTGTGGATCAAAGTGAAAACGGGGATAGCTGATATTCTAGCTGACATTAAGAGGAAGAAATGGAGCTGGGCTGGCCATGTAATGCGTAGGATGGATAACGGGTGGACCATTAGAGTTACACAATAGATACCAAGAGAAGGGAAGCGGAGTTAAGGATGGCAGAAAATTAGGTGGGGTGATGAAGTTAGAAAATTCGTAGGTGCAAGTTGGAATCAGCCAGTGCTAGACAGGTAATTGGAGATTGCAGGGAGAGGCCTTCGTCCTGCAGTGGACGTAAATATACGCTGATGGTGGTGATTATGAAAGTGTGCGAGGGTAAGCCAAGAAGGATGGTGGCTTGATAAGCACCATACTTCCCTTCTCTTGTCTCCGCTCGAGCAAGGGTTAAGAGGGAGGTTAGCGAGCTTCCCATTACTCGATCAAGTGCGCACACGTGAGGGAGGAGGAAGGAAGTGGGGGGCAGATTGGAACGGCGTCTCCTTTCCTGTGCAGCCGTGCGTGCACATGGCTGTTAGTGTGGCTGAGTGCATGCGCAGCTCATGCGCCGTGTTTTAGAGGTGATCTGCCACGTGTGCAAAGAGTGGGCATGTCGAGACGGCCTGGCATGATGTGTGCTGCCTGCCCATGGTTTTGGTACTGGAGGCTGTATAATCTCAACTTTCAAAGACGCATTGAAAGAAAGGCCGGGACCTTTGGTATCGAATTAACCGGAGTCGAATTAACAGAAGTCTGTATTTGATTCATATTTGAAACTTCGAATATTTGCATATCTCTTCAAATAACTAAATAATTAACTGTCTGAACATTGGAACTTATTCTGCAAGCAATGTCTGCCTTTTAAGGTAATCTAGCTGAAGTAGTGGAGTTTTGCTATATGCTGTAGGCAATTTTTATAATATGTTGTTGAAAAAGAAAGCACGCGGTAACACGAGGTATACTTTTTGGCTGGAAATCATGAAAATCTAAGACATTCTTGGAAGATGTCTGAGACTAGAAGGAAAAGGATGCACCCAGTGGCTTTGAGTGACGTCATTTGGCAGGCTATTTGGCTTTGCTTGCCTGCTCATCTCCTTCAAGAAAGACGTTTGGCTCTTTGCGCATCTCTCCGGTCATTAATGATCTGGATCACTAGAAAGGAGTCCTCAGATGGAATAAAAAGAGTGCCTGCGGCAGGCATTCTCGGGTGATAAAAGGTGGTCAGCTATTACCTTTGAAAGGTTGTTAATCAGTGCATTCCACAAGCACTAACCTATGAGGCAGAAACCTGTAGGGTATCACAGAAACTGAAGAACTAGGACCATCCAACAAGCAATGCAGCAGACGGCTGTATTCTGAAGAGGCAGGGCATGTGGATTAAAGTACAAACATGCATAATATTGCAGTTGAGATGAAGAGGAACGAGTGGGAAGGTCGTGTAATGCACAGATAACCAAGTAACAGAATGGCTGCTAAAACATGCTGAGCACGAGATGTCAGGCGTGATTCTCGGCCACCGCATTCCACTGGGAGCTAAATGCAAAATGGAACGCAAATGCAAGAATATTCCCACGGCTCATACTTTTTCAACCGCCATACCATAATTTTTCACTTCATCTGTTACGCCGAAGACAGCTTTAACGGCATGGTGCCTGTTGAAGTACGATATGTACAATCCCGGTGGACCATTAGAGTTACAGAATGGTTTCCAAGAGACGATGATGGCAGAAAATTAGGTGGGGTGATGACATTAAGAAATTCTCAGGTGCAAGTTGGAATTGGCCAGCGCAAGAAAGGGGTAATTGGAGATCATGAAAGTGTCAGCACTGATGTTGCCACTTTGCTCGCTCAACGGCAAGAAAGGTAGTAGCAGGCAGATTTATGGCTACAATACAGCACCCGACTATGTCGCAGGACAAAACCCACGCGTGCACGCTGCACTTTCACTCGAGCAGGACAAGTGGACAATGAATAGCCTCACAGCAGGTGCGCTTGTGATTGTATCGGAATGGTTTTTATACATTTGACTTGTGTCCACTCAGGCAAGGTGTTGCTGATGTGATATCAAAATTGAATGTCGAATCAAATACTAACATGGTCAAATAACACTTTATATATATATAACCATATGAATATTGTCAGTTTTGATTTTCTGGGTCACATATGTAAATTAAAAAATTTGAGTAAATAATTATTTGGTTCTGATTATTCAGGTTAAAGTTTGAATTGATGTCCTACCTTGCAAAATAATGACGGCTAACGAAGGGGAAATGCACTCTGCAATGGCAGAGTATTGGGTGGTATGACAAGATTAGGCAGTTAGCCAGCATAGGATGGAGTCTGTTGACATGCAAGACTGGTGATTAGGGTAATTAATTACGCCTCTGTCCTGCAGTGGTTATGAAATACGGCGATAATGGCACCTTAGTGAACGGAACACCCGTCACATCGTTGCATCGTCATATCTTTGAGACAGTGGTGCTCAAATGCTGCCCCAATTGCAGGCTGTCCCGACACATGTGGCCACTTCTGAGCGAAGCAGAGCTCAGCCACCTGACGGCGCTGGCAGCCATCCAGGGGGGCCTGATGGTGGGCCGCAGGTGGGACGGCAGTGACAGAATGGAGGAGAACGATGGCGCTGAAGAAGCGCTCGATGACGAGGAGGCCGGGGGCGAGGGAAGCTACGTGCCATTCACCGTGGAGGACTTCCAGGGTAAGCGTGTCCGGTCTGCTGCTTGTTGTGCCGTGGAGCGTGTGCCTTCTTAAAGAGAAGCTGAAGAGGTTTTAGAATTGGAAGATTTGCGGCGGTTTGGATGGCCGACACATTGTAATTCAACTCCTGCAGTTATTTTCGCGATTATGCGCCTAGCAGCGCTGCAATCGCCGTTTAAATTTTCTTTGAAGCTCTGCCCCCGTCGCGCTCCGAGCGCTGCCAAGAGGTTGTGTCGCTTGACCGTGTCAAGCCAGCACACATGGACAGTGACGCCGCCACAGTGTCTCCGCCAAGAGAGCCCCCGCTTTCGCCAGGGCCCCCAGCTGCAGCGCAAGCTCCATAGGTGCTCACGCGACGTACGCAAAGTGGACG
The DNA here is from genome assembly GCF_013339745.2 of Dermacentor silvarum. Lineage (NCBI taxonomy): Eukaryota > Metazoa > Arthropoda > Arachnida > Ixodida > Ixodidae > Dermacentor > Dermacentor silvarum. The sequence continues at coordinate 147,575,365 of NC_051161.1, forward strand.
GTGCTCGAGAGCCCCTACTCGCCTGGACCTTTGATCACTCCGTTCGGCAACTCACTAAGGGGGGAGTGCTGTAGCAGCCGCGAGAGGGCCACAACGTGCAGGCAAAGGGCGAGCCGCGAGCGTACCTCCGAAACCTTTCTAGCCACCATACCGGTTGCATCTCGCGCCCCCGTCCTCCACTCGCCACCAATGGTGACGAGTGGAAAGGGCGAGCAGCCCCAAGGGCAGCTGAAGTAAAAGAAAAATAAAACCAGTTGACAGTTCGGATTCACGCCGTCGAGTCGTCTCTCTCTCCTCCGCGCGTACTCGCGTCCCAAGAACAAGTTAAGGACTGCACAAAGGGCGATGGAACGAAAAATGTTAGGCCTAACGTTAAGAGAGAAAGAGAGTGGTGTGGATCGGAGAGCTAACGGGGATAGCCGATATTCTAGTTGACATTAAGAGAAAAAAAAATGCAGCTGGGCAGGCCATTTAATGCATAGGATGGATAACCGGTGGACCATTAGAGTTACAGAATGGATACCAAGAGAAGGGAAGCGCAGTCGAGGACGGAAGAAAAATTAGGTGGGGTGATGAAATTTGAAAATTTTCAGGCACAAGTTGGCATTGGCTAGCATTGGGAGAGGCCTTCATCCTGCAGTGGACATAAAAATAGGCTACTGATGACGATGATAATGAACCGGTAGTATGCCTTAGCTGACAGACCAAAAGTTAACTGCTTGTTACCTTCTGAAAGAGAAGAAAAATCACATCATCTCACCCTACGGGCAACCATGGTCGGGATGTGAAAGCATCGCGGGGGGTGCGCATCGAGTTTCCGTTTCGTTTCACTTGGCAACACAACCCGATGAAAGTTAGAGTGAGAGAATGTATTGAGAAGAGAGGAGACGTTTGTACGGGGTTGTTGCATCGTCCCGACCTTGCTCAGGTTGTTGTCGAACCAAAGCCGGTCGCACACGTTGCAGCTGTGCCCGAAGCTCCAAACGAGGAAGTCGCGCTTGAACCGCGCGTGAGCACCGTCGAAGCCCGGGCGTTGTAATGGCCTCGAACGTGTTGCTGCTCTGGCTGCAGACTCGTGTTGCCTCGTTGCTTCGAGATCGGGAGCTGCCGCTTGACGCTGCCGTTGCACTTCGACTTTCCGAGCCTGGAGTTCGGGGTCGGCTTGATAATGCTGACGTTCCACTTCGGCGCGCCGAGTCCGTGTTGCTTCCGTAGAAGTTTCCTGCCGACGTTGACGTTTGGCTTCCCTGGCCCGAAGTTCGGGGTCCGCTTGCCGATGTTGACGTTTACGTTTGGCTTTCCGAGCCTTCCTCTGCTCCGCGGCGGTGGCGCTGCCGCTGCAACTAGCGCCGACGTTGATGTTGTTCATGGCGTTTCGCACATCGTTGCACAGAGAGAGAATGACGGAAGCACAGCGAACGCGCGCTTTATACTTCGCCGCGACACTTGCGCCGCCTACCGGCGTACCCTTAGAGAGAGAGAGTGAGAGAGAGTTATAGGCAATGATTTGCTGCGCCGCACCTGTGGCGGAGAGGTGGAGAGGGGAGGAGGAGAGCGCACACCTGCGTAGGAGAGGAGAATGAGGGAGAGTTGCGCGTGCGCAGTATGGGTGCGGACGCCACAGAACGGACACTGCCCTGAGCATAAGATGCTCTCGCATCTAAAAGTAATGAGTAGTAATTTTCACAAAAAAATTCACAGCTTACTTTATTGTTGCAATCGACCAAAAGTCAGTCATTTTCAGTTGTGCCGCAGTGGCCTTGCGGCGACAGCAGTGGCCCTGGATTCTGAGACCTGAAGCCAATTTGTTCATGAAACCCTTTTCTTGGTGAATGCCTTCATGACAGCCACGGCCTCTGCAGCTTCTGTCACAGTCAGACCTGGATCGTCCGCTTCAAAATTGTTGCCACTGTCTTCATCGCTCTCAACATCTTCGTCAACTTGACAAGGCACAACAGCAGTAACGATCTCGCTGTCTGAGATGTCCGGAAAAGTCAAGTTTGCATACCTGCTGATGACAAGCAGTGGCAGCTTCTGGCTTTTGGTCATGTTGATAGCGAAAGCTATTGGTAGCCTGTCTTTGGCATGCTTGCCACCAGTACAGTTTTCTCCCTTGAATGCCAACATTCTGCCGGGCAGGAGTCAGTAAAAAAAAGGTGCCAACTCGTCCTAGTTTAAAACTGCCTTCCGTCGGCTTCCCATAGCTGCCTATTTTGCCATTCTACAGCACCTTTGTGGTCCGCCTGCACTGCCTCTCTGCACAGCACCCTCGCACTTATGTTGTGGTGGGCTTTGAACCTTGCTAATGAACCGCTACTGCATGAAAAATGTTTGTAGTTCAACTGGCTTGCAAACATTTATGCCTTCTCGATAAGAAGGGGGCTGCTGGCTTGCAATATTTCTGTTCTGGCTTTTTTTAACTACAACATCAAGGGGCCTCTTCAACCTTGGGAAAGGCAGATCCCCTAAACCCTCTGTATGTTGGGTGCAGCACCGTTCCTCAGCTTTTCCCAAACTTTCCATATGCCACTTAACAACAGTCATTAAAGGCAATTCCTAAAAGTCTGAAATTGTAAAAACGAAAAGTTTAAATCTTGAACATGCTTGAACTATGGTGCAGTAGAATCTCGTTACGCGCCGTTGTTGCTCAGTGGCTATGGTGTTGGGCTGCTGAGCACGAGGTCGCGGGATCGAATCCCGGCCACGGCGGCCGCATTTCGATGGGGGCGAAATGCGAAAAACACCCGTGTACTTAGATTTAGGTGCACGTTAAAGAACCCCAGGTGGTCCAAATTTCCGGAGTCCCCCCACTACGGCGTGCCTCATAATCAGAACTGGTTTTGGCACGTAAAACCCCATAATTAAATTTTTTTTTAGAATCTCGTTAATTCGTACTCCAAGGGAGGACCGAAAATTTACTCAAATAAAATGGAGGTCGAACTAAGGAGAGTGCCTTTAAATACAACACCCGTTCAATTGTACCAGTGTGTAAAGCCAGAACTGTCAGTGGGCTCACATTGAAAAAGTTTTATCTTTCCTCCATCAGTGCACGACATGTGCCAGAAGAAGCCTAGGTTCCGTATAAAGGCCCAGGTTCTGTATAAGATTGCGCCTCTCACGCCCATTGGCTGAGGGCGCGGGGGAAAACGTGCGATGGTGAGCCAAGGAGGACGGTGGCTTGACGCGCACCATAGTGTGCCTAATGTTGGAGATGACGTGATCGGCGTGTGCGCTAGGAGGGAGATGTAGGTGAGTGCACAGTAGTGTGGTCAAGTTCACGCTAGAAGGGAGGAAGGGCAGGTGAGCATCCTGTAAGATGATCAAGTGGCATGCTTGGCGCTCCTTCCTGCCAGATGGGAAAGGAGGGTGCACGGTGCTCTGCTTGCTTCGGTTCGGTCTTTACTTTGTGCATTGTCTTTCCTCGTCGTTCTTACGGCACGCAACATTAAGGTGACGCGTCAAGCCTTCGCCTTTGGCTCGGGTTGGTTTGTCCGGAAAGCGGTGCATGGGAGTGGGAGATATTGTTCAAAATAACTCTTGCGTGGTTTTGGGGGCTCGAATTCGCTGGAGTTTTTCTCTATTGAAATACATAGGACTTTGCGAGGACCAGCAGAGCAGATCAAATTATCATAATTTCACTGTATAATGCAGAATACCTTTCCCAGCTGAAAATTTCTTGGTTTTAAAAAAATGTTTCATTATATTCGTGCAAGTTCAGTGCTACAAGTGTCAATAGGACCCAGAACATGACAGCTGTCATTGAAATGGGCCTCACTTAAGTGAAGAGAGCCACATGTAAGCATGGTTACATATTGTCTCCTTCTTGTTCTTGAGTCATTGCTTGCAACATTTAGTCGACTGCTTCACTAATTTTCACTGTTGTGTTGTCTGTCTTCTGTCTCATCTGCAGGCTCTGAAGACGGGTTTGAGGAACCAGCCTGGAAGCTGCCTCGAAGTAAGCCTTCCCCATTTTTCTTTTCTTCTGTTCTTGAAGCATCTAAATCTGCCCCAGTCTTCAGGTACATTCAGTATGTCAAATGACAGAAAGTGGTGTTCCCATGTGACGCCTGCTTCCTCTCAGAATTTTCGCCTTGCTGTCAATTTTAAGCATTTTTTAAGTTTGCCCAACACAATGCCTACTGTTCACCGCACTTTTTATTATTCAAGACGTCTTCCTTGGCAACTCACTGCCACTTTTATTTATCAGTTGGCTCTATTTCAGGATCCTGAAACTAATTCAGTCTAAGGACAAAGCTGATGATAACTGATGACAAAAATGTTGGAAGGCGATTCAACCTCTAGTTCACGTTGATCAAACATCGCTCCAGTGCAGCTCTCGCAATGAATTATGCAGGTCACATATTCCTTTCTCACCCCCAGCTCCTCCAAGAAGACATTGTCTTTCATAGACTTCAACTAGACGTTGAATCACCTTCCAACTTTTTATTATTTATTGCATTGTATAATGTTTGTCCCCACTAATGTGTTCGGGCCTTGAGAGTGGCTGTAGTAAATACTGTGTTAACTAATGAAAGCAAACCCAACTTTTCCAATCAAGAAGTGTTTTTTTTTTTTTTTTTCTCACATAATAAACGCACTCTGAACTTGCTGCCGTGAAGTAGGTGAGACACAATACGATTTGGCGTCTGATATGGCGTCCGGCTGATACGATTATATTGGACACCGTATCGGACACCAAATCGTACCGTGAGTCTCCTAATTTTATTGCGATACCAATTGTGTAGACATTCCAGACGCATTTTTGCCGTTGGCACTGACGATCGTGCCTCAATCTTCCACGTTCGAGGGACAAAAGCGGGGACGAAACGTGCCATACTCCGTTGCGCGCGCCCTATTTTTAAAGCGATCTGCATCGGGGGGCAAGTGTAGGTGCGACGGCGGCTTATACTTTGTGCGTACTCCGTTCTCGCCACTTAGTTTGCGTTGAAGCAATACACAGCACGAAGGTCACTTCGCTCGCTGTTGCTGCCGCGCTTCGTCACGCCGTTTTGACAGCGAGTGTCCGCGGTCATCGAGTGTGATGTGTTCATGTTTGCCTGTGCGCCTTGACACCATGCTATGTTAATTTACATAGTTATAGCAAATGTTTGCAAGTTTATATGGCCTATAAACCTACTATCCTCACTTCGTGTTGCTGTCTACGCATTTGCTATCGCAATTGATGGTTTGCCTTTCGGGCGAAACTGCGACTTTTTTAGAGGTGGCTGCAAAAAAAAAAAATCTCCAAAATTTTACCTTTGCATAATGAACGCACCCCCCAACTTTGCGCATATTTCTCGTGGAAAAAAGTGCTTTCATTATGCGAGTAAGTACGGTAGATAAGTGCTCGAGAACTGACGGGATATCCTCGTGGCGGCAGGCACTGGCGAGGGGATGACGTCACGAACACGTGGCGCCTCTTGTGGACGAATAGTCCTTACAGTGCAGTGCTGGCTCTGTTCGCAGCTCCAATGGAGTGGAGTGACACGCCCATCGGAGCACTGCCCGGATCCCCTGCCGACAGACTTGACCTGAGCCTTGACTTCAAGCAGCTAAGGCCAGTCGGTGCGCCCAGGCCGGAGGAGGCAAGGTCAGACGCACTGAACAGCTGGGGTTTTCTCATTCTTCGGGCTCGCCAAAATTCACTGTTGGATGCGGAAACATTGTTTTCCACGTGACAGAAGTTCACTAAATTTCTGGCTGCCTTCTGCCTCTTCGCTCACAATAAGCATATTCGGTGGCACATAAGTCCGGCCTTTTTTAGTCTTTCTGATGTGGTTGCCCTTTCTGGAATGTTTGTGTCTGAAGATAATATGGGACTTCAAAGGAGAATGGCTATCGAAGAGAGAAATTCGCTGTCTAGTAAGCAAAGAGGATGGGCCCCATTGTCAAGAGAGGGGAAAGGCAGCGATGCATCTGCATTCGCTGCCTGCAATGTGTCGAGTGAGCTGCTCGTTTACATGGTGCGGAAGGAAGGCATTGAAGTTGCACATGAGCCTTTTGCCACACTGGGGCACTTGCACCCCAAGCCAAGAAGATGAGTGGCCCTTTGAAAAGTTGCAAGGCGTAACATGCAAAACTTCCTGTGACAGCTCTCCTGTGACATGCACAGGGGAGACAAAAGAAACTTCCCTTAATTAAGAGGAAGCTTTAGCTCAGGGCAGACTTCCTATTCCAATACTATGTGTAAGACCCAAATGAGTGAGCCGCTGGCCGATTTGAATGAAAATTGCTGCAGTTGAGAGAGAAAGTCAATTTCTACTGACTTAGAAATCAGAATTTTGATTTAGGCCCTCAAATTTCTTACGAAAATTCTTGAACAATAAAAAAAAATTTGACAAAGTTTACAGTTTCCGTAACTCTGTACCAAAAACAGATATCGCAGTTCTGTAAACTGCCTCTGTTAGAGCATTGATAGTGGACAAATTTGATGTATGAATTTACAGCTTATGTGATATTGTTACAATGTTTACAGGGGTTTCGCAAAAGTCCTACTCACAAATTAACAGTATATATCGGAGCAGTGTATAATAGTACTTCAATATTGTCCACTTTAGAGGTATTATTAGCGCAGTACAGGATTGTTATATTCAAACATGACCTTTCTTTTTTGAAATTTTCTTAAATTTGTGGCCTCGATAAAGAACTGGCTTTCTAACGTCACTATATTCTAACTTTTTCTTTTAAATGCAACAAACCTTGTCAAATTCGGTGCAGTGGTTGCCGAATAAAAACCTCCACCATTCCTATGCATTTAGATAGGATCCTGTGAGCCAAAGCTTCCCCTAATTATTGAGGCAGCATAAAGACAACATCCACTGCCTGGACAACCAACCCAATGCTGTTACCAAACAATTCGAGGCATTTGAACATGCAATTCTAATTAATTGTGTGTTCAAATGCCTGTTGCTATTGTTCTTTATACAGAAACATGCTGTATGAACTGTACGTTCATACAGTATGTGGCACATTCACGCACTTGCTGGTACAGTGAAACGGTTTTTGGAGTTTTGCTCCAAAAATCGGTTCTTTGAAGGTCAGTTTCAATAACAGCTACTGCCAGGGTTGCAAGCTGGATCAATAAAAAGCAGATGCAGCTTCCAGAGCTTGCCTCGACTGAAGGAATCGGAAAGATTCCGTAATGTTACAAAGCCTAGTGTATAATTTTTGATACGCTGATTTTGGCACCTAAAACACTTATTTAAGCACTGAAAACCCTATGCAGGGCCCATACAAGTGTTTTTGATATACCGGAGGGAGTTCTCAGTTGTGGATAGTTCAGCAAATCAATTACTAAGTGATTAATTACCGTACTAATTAATGTGTAGACAATTATTGTTTCTTTTTTTTCTTTGTACCAATATACTCCCCTATAGCCGTAAATAAATGTGAATAAGCTGTTTTAATTTTCTTTGATGTGGTATTGGATTCGGGCTTTGTCGGGTTAATATGCAGTAATTTCACATTTGGGGAACATTATTTTCATATTAGTAAAAGCAGAGTGTTCATAGAAAAGCTTCTGAGCTTGCTGTAGTTCCTGCTTATTTCTTTCCACTCAGCTGAAGTGCATTGTGCCTTTTTTTGTTTTGTGCCTACCTCAATTTGGCTCAGGTTGGGCTCGGAGCAGGCAAGCGCAGAGGCCAGCGTGAACAACGAGGATGCCCAGATGCCATCGCTTGCTGACCAGCTGGAGCTCATCAGTCAGAATGTGCAGCTTTTTGTCGCCTGATCCACTGCATTTTCGATATATATGGCAATTTCGAAGTAATAAAATCTCATTCTTAAGGTTTCAGATGGGATGTGGTGCCTGCAAACCTTGATTACTATAGAGGTTTCATCGCTACCTTAACTATTTCAAGTGCAGAGTTTTGCTTCAAGAAAGTGTAACATTATTGATGAAGAATTGTTAGAGACATTTAGGAAAACATGGCAGAAAATAAAAAATTAATGAGTTAATGTGATGCAGGAGCGTAGCCAGGGGGGGGGGGGGGCTGATGGGGCTTCAGCCCCCCCCCCCCCCTAAATTTTTTCGTGCTGTCGTGCACCGCCAACCAAAACAACCACCGGCGCCGGAAATCATTGTGGATTTTGTCTACAATGTCTTTTTGACGCTCAAAAAGACATTTTGGCGCACAAATTGGGAACTCGGGCTGGATTTCGTGGCAACGCCCATGTACCTGGAGTAGCATAACGTAAAGAGCCCCAGCCAAGCACAAAGTTTCAAGGGCTTTTCGATAGCGAGCGGGCGCGTTGCGGCATCTTGCAGCGGCCCCGGAATCTACGGAGCGCATGGATTTCAATTCCGAAACTTGATGGGTATGAAGTTCTCATAAACTTTTGACGCGGAAGGTGCACTGACACTTCCAAAGGCGTGCTTCTGATTTTTAATTCTGGAACTTTGTGAGTGTAATGTTCTTATAAACTTGGACCAACGCGCACTCGAACGCGCGTATCTAAGCCGTTCCAGAAATGGAAGCACGCGCTCGCAATCTTCCACACACACGAAAATATTAAATATCACCGTGACTGTCAGCTGCCAGCTGGCATCTGATAATTTTCTCCAAACATTTTCAGGAAGCGCGCCTAATGTGTTCAATCAGCTGGGCCAGGTCAGGCAAATTAAAATAGGAGAAAACAGAAGAAATTTCACGGCCTATTAAATTTGAGACAGTTCTTTTTTGCGGGTGGCAAGGTCTGGCTCTCCGTGGCGATAGGGACACTGGTCCTATGGATTTAAGCAAAGCCCTCGCTGAAAATACTGGTATTTCCAGAGTGCTCCTTCGCATGCGAGCTGATTGTGGAGATACATATATGAAGAACCATTTGGAAAGTTGCCCCAGTAATGCATTGTATTTAAACCAGATTTACAAAACCAAATTATAGGAATTTGTGGTGAAATGATCAAAGAAAGCCTAGATGCAAAAGTGAACACTGCAGGCTGCTTCTCCGTACTTGCTGAAGAAACGACGGATATTACTGGATTCGAACAGCTTACTGTTTGTGCAAGGTACCTAAACAAAGATGTCAACGATATCGAATGAAGAAAGAAAGGAAGGAAAATAAGAGGTGAAAGGCAGAGAGGTTAACCAGGTTAAGTGTCCGGTTGGCTACTCTGCACAGGGGGATGGGGTAAGGGCAGAAAAGATTAGAAAACAAGAGAAGATTAAAAAGAAAAGAAAAAGAAACGTATCAGTCCGCACATTCTATAGTTTTTCACTAAGTCCTTATTTTAAAAAGCGTACGAGTGCTTTTAAAGCAGTTCGTTTTGACGTCAGCGGCGACCAGGGACCAAGAATTCTGGCTTCCGTCGGGGGACGGCTGTCTATCTTGTTGAGCGTGGTGCTGAGGAAACGATATCGAAGAAGTGTGTTTAGGTTTTAGCACAGGAATAGATGCCCTCTCTCATGGAGACTGCAGGTTCTGTGTAAATGTGTACAAACTGCTGCAGATTTTAGTCACCCTTCCAGTGCCACTGCCAGCGCAGAGAGAATTTCAAACATGAGATTACTAAAAAACCACTTGCGCTCTACAATGTCTGAGGAACGCATGGTTATGCTGGCGTTTCTATACGCCCACAGAGACGTCGCCATCAACGTGTCCGAAGTTACTGAACGCTTCGCTAAACTTCCCCGCCGAGTGAAGTTTATCGTTTAGATAGCCAAGCAGCAAAAATCAATGCATGTAAAATATCTGTTCCTTCACGTTCCTTTATAATCTCATAATTATGAAAACGTATGACTGTTCATTAGCTTTTAAAACCACAGAAATTTTCACCATTGATTGTAACAGCATGGTTATCAAAATTATCATGCGAATACAAAAATTACGGGGCCATAAATAACCAATTTTGACCGACCTTGCTCATTGAAACCCCGGCACACGCGGAGTTTCCCAAAAGCGCACTCGGATGTTGGGTAAATCAACTTGCAGCATCATCTGTGGCTTTCGTTTGTCCTTTTCTTTCCTTTTTAGCTACCTGCTTTTACTTCTTTTTTGAAACGAAGCAATACCCTTCTTTATTTTGGGTGCAGAATAATCGTTGGCGCTGTGCAGGCAGTTTAAATACGCATTTTCGTATTTATTTCTGCATTCCTTTTCTATTATTCTAGCCACATTGTGCTGCCGCGACCGCAGCATGGCCCAAATGCATATCACGAATTCTGTTATCATAGTTTTGTTTTTGCCTGGATCGTCTGTCTTTATACTCGTATGCATGAAGTTTATTATCTGTGACTGCGCATCATGTTTATTTGTCTTGATTGACGCATTCAGTGATTCCACTCCTGCGCCAACTGCGCCAAAGTGCGCCAAATGGGATTTACTGCGCCATCCTGATACAATCGACGAAAATTGCGCCTAACTGCGCCAAACAGTCTCGGATTTGGCGGCGTCTATCGCCGAGAATTGCACCACTGGGGAATTAAAACGTGCAACGCGATGATAGGGCTAGCCTTAGTTGCGAACAGGAGACTAAACAGCACTAGCGCGTGCGGGGGGGACGCGGCTTTCGCATCGCGAAAAATGGCTAAAAAATCGATTTTTTGAAAATCACATTTTCAATTTCTGTAACTTTTATTTTATCTGATTCCGAAATATCATCGCTGAAAACCAAGTAGAAGTGCTCTAAAAAAATTGTTGTATCAGCCAAGGTGCCGAAAAATTTCGCGGAAATCGCGAAAAAACGCCGTTTTTCAAGCCACGATATCTCCGGAACGGCGCAGCCGAGCGCCGCCATCTTGGACTCGTTGGAAAGCGCATTTCTCCGTCTTCAAATTTGCCGCTTCAGCTATCTCCTCCATACAGAAACAAGCACACAAAAAGCAAATGATTGAAGGTCGTGCCGGAGCCACCGATTGCCCGCGCCCGCCACGTGACTCCAGCGCGGTTCGCCATTGGTCCGGTGCTCGCTTCGCGATGGCGTCGTCTGCACCGCTTTTTGCGGTCTCTTCGCGAGCTCTGGGCGGTTTCCGTAATCTCGACTAGTATTAGAGCGGGCGCTACGTGGACATCGCAGTAGCGTGGCCGATCCCGCTTTTTGTAGACGTCTCAGACCCGCGGCTAAGCATTCGGAGCATCGGTGACGCGGATTCGCGACCTCGCTTCGGGCACGACCTACTGGAACTACAGACCTGCACAGATGTCCGGCTTCTATGGGAGCAGCTTGCGCCCACTTTCGTTCAACCGGTGGCCATAGGTGGCGCTTTTATAACCTGTTCGTCTGCTACTCGGCGGGTGGCTGGGCGGCGTTCGAATGTGTGCGCCTGCTCTTCTGTAGCGGGCTGCTAGCATATGTGACAATTTCTTACGAAGACAACAGCTAGTATGTCAAAATTGTTTAACTGTACTCATTGTAGTGGTATGTAATAACACGTAAAATAGTACACGAATTCTTTCTCGGTTTGCCATTATGCGGAAATTTCGCGCTGCTCCACACAAGAAAAAAAAAAAAAAAAAGAACTAACTGATCGAGTGATTGTTTACGTGTTTGTTCGGCCCGTCAAATATGCATCGCAAATATTTTATGAAACTGTGAAAACTGATGGTAGAGTCCTTGCTTTGTTCTGCTTTACATGATGGCACACAGCATGTATACCATAATGTGATCGTTTACGTTATCCCACCTGTAATTAACTCAAGCAAGCTGCATGTAGCGAAGGCTGAAGTTACATGCCTTCTGCAGCGTCTGCAGATTCACGCAGTTTGTGTGTGGTCTGCGTAAACATATCGTCTGCGTGATCCTTTTAAATTTCCTTGTTCATATCAATATATCAAGTTCTTTATTATTGTATTTCATTATTACCCCATTGTACTATATTTTATCCTATGAATCTTCTGGTAATTAGATTTTTCCCCCTTCTGTGAAGGCAACGGGAAGAAATGTTATCGTCTGCCGGCTGTACTCGTTTTTCTGTCTTGCACCGCTCTTCCTACTGTATCTCGTGATTGAAACGAGAAGCAATCATTTGCAAATTTTGTTTTCTTTTTTATTTTCGTGAATTTATGCATTTACAAACAATGTAAACGATCTGTGGCTGCCGAAATAGCGGCACGAGCGCTGGAACAGAACGCCGAAGCAGACGACAGCGAACAGGTTATAACTAGCGCCACTCTGCTCGCACGTTCTATCCCCAGCGGCAAAAGGGGTGAACTAGACCAGGCGTGCTGGAGCAGGGAGATCTGTGCAGGTCTGTAGTTCAGTAGGTCGTGGCTTCGGGCACGGAATCCTCGGTCACGCGGTTAAGCCTTTCGCGCGTAGGCGTCTCCGACTCGGCGATCAAGCACATCGCGCGCGGGCTTCTCGGATCCTTGCCTAAGCATTTCGTGCATCGGCGCCTCCGACTGCGCGACTAAGCACCTCGAGCGTCGACTCCTCGAGCCCGCGGCTACGCATTTCGCGCGTCGGCACATTGCTCAACGAGTCTCGACTCCTCAGACCCGCGGCTGGGCACTTCGCGCGTCGGCCCTGCGAGCGTCAACTCCTCGAGCCCGCGGCTAGGCATTTCGCGCGTCGGCACCTCGGAAGGCGCGACTAAGCTAATTGAGCGTCGCCTCCTCAAGCCCGCGGTTAGGATTTCGCACGTCGGCACATCGCTGATCGAGTGTCGACTCGTCGGACCCGCGGCTGGGCACTTCGCGCGGCGGCACCTCGAGCGTCGACTCCTCGAGCCCGCGGCTAGGCATTTCGCGCGTCGGCACATCGCTCATCGAGTGTCGACACCTTGAGCGTTTATTCCTCGGACCCGCGGCTAGGCATTTCGCGCGTCGGCGCCTCCGACTGCGCGAATACAGAGCGTCTATTATTTGGACCCGCGACCAGGCATTTCGCGCGTCGGCACCTCGTACCCGCGACTTAGCACATCGTGTGCCGACTCTATTATCGTAATGCCACGATATCTCGTAACAATACCTATCTACCACCCCTTCATAAAGAGAACCTCATCATGAGCTCTGCTCACTAGACCACTTGGGCTGGCACAGACACCTGGCTGCAGAAGTGAGGCATCATAGAAAAGTACAGGCTGGAAAGCACCTAGCAGCTGCATTCCTGCCTATCTATCAGTGACTCTCCTAACCTCCATGTCAATGGAAGATGATTCAGAAGGCTGCTGAGAGCCTTCATTCAGTAACATGGTCGATTCTACAAAAAAAAAAAAAAAAACAATGCCTCACTGACTGCACTAGAGACTGCTATCAATGAGGCAGTCTGCAGGTACAACGCTAGAACTACTGTATATTTATGCCCACATAGCTCTGCACCTCACTTGGTTTGAAACCCAGGCACCATGCTCTTTGTAGAGCAGCAGTAAAGAATGCCATACAAACTTGAAAAACGCAGAACAAAAGCACAGCAGCCCAGAGGCCACATGATGCGGGAACGGTCCCACATTTGCGATGCAACAGCGGTGCTACCAATGCATTGGGTACTACGGGAGCTTAACAGCCGGGAAGACGCGGCGCCCGGGAACGTAACAGCGGGGTTCTACTGTCGCTTGTTTGAAGCGCAGCATGACATGTGATTATAATAACTGCATGCCGCCAATGTGTCCATCATTTCTGTTTATGGATATACGGAATGACATCTGGGAAAACTAGCAATATATGACACGATATCAATTTGTGTGTGTGTGTGTGTGTGTGTCGCATGTACACTCGCTTTTTTGAAATACTTCAGGATGTGAAAAATCAGCTGCTCCAAGCTGCTCCCAAATGCCAAATTGCCTGCTCCAAAGTGCTCCAAAATGAAATTTCTGATGCTCCAAAAATTGCTCCAAATCAGAAGTCCGCAGTAGCATCACTGCGCATTATATACAGTGACGTTTCCTTAGATACGTAGATCTATTGCAGATTTATTCGTATGTTTAAATATCTTGTTGCAAGGTTTTGTGTATGCAAGCAGCGAACTTGGTTTCCAGCGACGCTTTCTTGCTCTTTATCTTCGCATTTGTATATTCCATTCTATCTTCGCATTTCTTGTGTATATTTTGCAGAACTCCTGCTTTTTATATGTACTCACTGTTGCGACTATAATTTCGGTGCAATTAGAATATACGACCGGTAACAGCTGCTCCTGCGCAATCCATTGCAACGAAGGACAGCGTCATTGAGGTTTTTCCCCGGCCTTTGCATATGTACAAAAATGTAAATAAGGTTCTTGAATAACAAAGGTTCATCAAAATATTTGTGCTCAACTTGTTCATTTTATGGCCTTTACGTTCGTCATATCAGCTGCATGTACTCCTTTGCTCGTTTGGAACTGATAGAGTTCTAAAGTTCGCATGGTATTTTCCTTACTTATTAAATAGACAAAAAAAAAACGCGGAAGCATTGATATCAGCTATTTCTGCCACAATTTTTGGGACATACGAACGTATTCTTTTATGAAAAATACATATTTTACTTGTCTTCACAGTCCGTAGCGTTCAATAATTCGTTTGCAGCATCTAATATACAGTGGCATTGGCAATGGCAATGCAGTTATTATTCATGTATTTGATGCCTCGACAACTTCTATAAGGAGGAGGCCGCGCTGCAACTTGAGCCCCCCCCCCCCCCGAACAAAATTTCTGGCTACGCCACTGATGTGATGGCTGCATGTAATGACTGTGCTAGAATGATCCTCTCTACACATGGTGGAACTCTGCAAAACAGTTATGCATCTTTGAGGCTAGATCAGCACTTTAACTGCTGGAGGCTTTATTTACTAATATATTTATTAGCATGTTTTGTTACATGCTTGCTATTGGACATGTCAAAGTTGGTGCTAGTCTTGGGATGCCTTGAATTCTGACCTGCTTGAATTTTCAAGTGGCAGCATGTTCTCTAAAGTAGGTGAATAAAAATTGATAAAATTAGACTGACTTCCTTAAATCATGCTATTTCTCATGTCTATCGGTGCAAGTAATCTGTCCCAATCACGTTAACCTCTTGGCCAGCTGCTGGCGGTCTTTGGTCATCTCTGGCCCTTGCACCAATAAAGCCATATATCATCATCTTGGCCAGCTCGTCACAGCAACAATACGCTTTTTTTAGGGCCCCTCACCAGGTCCCTTAGCAAATTTCGGTTATGCACTGGAAGTTGTTACATACCCTCGAGGGAGCATTCTACTGCAGGGATTTTTCAAATTGGTTCATTAACAGGTGAGAGAGAAATATTTGAAGCATCGCGAACCCGTGATTTCAAGAGGCGAGCTTCACTGCCAGAATAGACACTGTCTCTGCTTGCCCAGTCTAGCCTCCACAAAAATTTGAAGGACACTTTGTAAATTACAAAGTGTGTTCGGCAAAAGCCTGTGGCCATTCGAGTGACTATGCCATGTCTTTTTGGTGATTGCTGAGAGAGTGAGGGGGAGAGGCCACAGCTGGCACCGTTCCAGGGCACGGACGGTCGGACGCCGCGAGTATCAGCCATTAAAGGCTTTCACCTTAAAAATTCCTTCCCTGTGCTCTACCATACTGGAGCTGGAGATTGCGTCGCACGTACATCATGATACATCTTTCTTGTGTAACCTGCTGCATATTACCCCGCCATTCATGAATCGTGAAACTGTATGGGCACGTCAGCAGACACACGAAATGGTGATCTCACTGCCAAACACAATGCCAAATGATAACTCTGACACAAATTGTTGTGATCACAGCACCCCATATAAAACTCCGTTGCAACCTCTACTATTCTTAGTGCCCTGGCTGCAACTTCTTGCATCTATTGAGTGGCTGCGCTCGACGCGGAGGTCTCTTGTGTTGAAGGGGGTGCTTGCAGCTGTGGCGCACCCTCCTCTTCTCCTCCTCCCCTAGTGTGTGATGTCATCCCTGCACGCGCCGCCGAATCTCGGGGTTTGTCCAAGAATGGGCGCATACCAGTATGACATACGCAGTGCCAAAATTGTATGTCCGTGGGCACATACCCACTGACCCAAGTTGTGGTCCCACTCGAACGAAGCCTTGTACTTGCACGACACCTTGGACAGGCTTCTTCTGCACGTGACCCATTGATGAAGTAATTAAGCAGGTCTCAAGGAAAAGAAAACGCATTGTCTAAGCTGTGTGTTGCATCTTTAATTTTACCAATTTTCTTAAATGCTTTTGCCAGCATGGCGTGTGTACACCCAGCCAATGAATCTTCAGTCCCCTTTGCATTTTTTATTCCAACAAGGAATGATACGTTTTATTCGAAATACAACAGGTTGGCTCCTATAATTTTGCGCACACAAGGAAACAAGTGGATGAAGTAGCTCAGTAGCTGAGCCCACGCTGTATTGTGCAGCAAGTAAAGGTCGCAACAACTGGATCAATTTTATTTCCTACGACCCTGTGCAGTCAGTAGCCGTAACACGACGGATCACACACTGAGCAAACCAAGGTAGCTCTCTCCCATGCCCCATTTCGAGGTGCGCTTGAAGGGGAAGCTTTAGCTCGGGCTCAACTCCAATGCTGCCTATT
The DNA here is from genome assembly GCF_013339745.2 of Dermacentor silvarum. NCBI lineage: Eukaryota > Metazoa > Arthropoda > Arachnida > Ixodida > Ixodidae > Dermacentor > Dermacentor silvarum. The sequence continues at coordinate 147,591,805 of NC_051161.1, forward strand.
CAAATACATGTAAAATGCAGAAATGTTTTCTCTAAAACAAGCACAGGACTGATTTGAGTGAAATTTGTTGAAATTGAGAGAGCGATTTAACCTATAGTGACTATAGCAAGCAGATATGTGATTTAAGGCCTGGATTATCTTTCAAAAATACTGAAATTTGGCAAGTTGAAAGCTGAAGCACGAATTTTACAAATCCATACCTCAGCACCAAAACGGCTATCGCAGTTTTATAGCTGCATCCTTTGGATCACCTAAAGTGGACAAATTTGACTTATTAGGTTACAACTTATGTCAGATTGTTACACGACATTAAGAGGGTTTTGCCAAAGCCTGGCACACAAATTAGTGGTATATCTTAGAGCAGTAATATGCCCATTTTCTTTGCTTTAGATGTATTATTATGTGTAGTGCACAAAATTGTGATATCATTTTTCATTGCAGAATTAGTTTAAACTTCATAGTCTTGTTTCTAGAGATTTGAGAATTTTCAATAATTTTCATTTAAATATTGATGGCCTAAATTAAGAATCTACTTCCTACAGCCACTATAGCTTTTATTTTTTCTAAATGCAACAAACCACATCAAATGCCGTGCAGTGCTTTCCGAGAAATACGATTTCTCTGTTCCCATCATGTACTTAGATAGGAGCCCTAGAGCTAAATACTAAGCCACCACATTTGACCATTTTAAACAGTCAAGTGCTGTGTGTACATTGTGCGCTGACGATCGTGTCTGCAAAGTATTGCACCGCTGTGCACTGCCAGAAAACAGCTGTAATGTCAAGCCAATTGCTGCGCGCCTTTCTCGAGGGAGCCACGCTCCCAGCCGGAGAGTCGAGGTCAGACGCTCAAGTGCACCAATGTTGAAACATTACTCACTGTCACCCGTGACTTCGAGAATTATTCAAACATACAGCAGCTTTTTGTTTGATTTGTTGTTTCACTAGACAATTTTAAAGTTTAGGAAATAATGAAACCTACAAACCGTACGTATGTCTGCGAGTCTGTTTAACTACATGCCGTAGCTAGTGAGACCCTTTTGTCTGCTTGTTCCCACATTGTGCAGCTGCACGCACAGAAAATGAAACTATCTCCAAACGTGCACACACTGAAGGATTCCTTTCAACGAAGTGCAGAAGCAGGCAGACAACAACGTAGGTGTTCTCGTGCACCGCATGAAACAAAACAAATGCAACAGCTCATGCGCGAGACCATTTCCTTCCTCTATGCACGAGACCATCACCACGTCTCCGGCGCCGCACGGAAGTGTGCCACAACGATAAAGAAAAAAAAAATACTAATGCGTGAACGAAAGTGCATGAATGCAGTGGGTGCTATTCGCGTAGAACCCTCGGTTATTAGGTAATTTTCTTGGTCACTCAAACTTAATCGCAGTTTGCAAAGTCCAATAAAGAACGCCCTTTCTTAATCTGCCTCTATTTCACTCATGTTGAGTTGTACCAAGCTTGCCAAAAAGATACTGCACAAAGAAACAGATGAGCATGAGAGGGCAGAGACGTGGACTAGCACAAATTTTCAACTAGTCTGTCTCCCTGCCCTCTTGTGCTTGCCCTGCTTTCTTTTATTGCGATAGCAATTATATGGACACTCAAAGAGGATTTCTGCCGTCGGCGTGAGGTTCCGTACGACGTCAACGACGATGAAATCATCGCCGCGCGCCGGACGCTGTATGTGCGAGTGAAAGGGCGCGAGGGACGCGTGCTTTCACGGGGAGCGAACGCACGGCAGAGAACAAACGCGCGTTTTTTCCTCCTTTACAATCGCCATATATATAGAGCAAACACGACTTCCGTCGCGCGAAAGGCCGTGGGGGGACGGGAGGGAGGGAGGGGAGGCGACGTTTAGCTGCGGCACCAAATGCGTATTTATATAAAAATGTTGCGAGGCGAGAAGGTGGTAAAGACTTCCGACGCTGCTCAACGAGTTTCCCGTTCTGATCTCGCCAAAAGCCCCCGAGCCGCCCCCAGAGGCCCTGGCCACAGTCACCAACGCCGCATGCGTTCGGTGCAAACGCGGGCAAAACGTCGACGGCGTCGACAACAGTTCTGCGCGTTGCTGGTGCTGCTGCATGTCCAAGTTTTATACAGCTGATAAAACTACTATCCTTACTCCGTATAGCTCTCTACTAAGTTGCTATCGCAATTGATGCTTCACCTTTCGGGTGAAACTGTGACAATTTTTTTTTTCCTCGCACCATTTTTTTTCTAAACATTATGAACCAACTTTCCCAGCAACAAGTTAGTGACACTGAGCTTTACCAAGCTGCTCCAAAATGCATATCTTTTGTTCCAAAACAGACAATTTCTGCTCTGGCAAATCTGCTGCTCCCAGGGCTGCTCCGAAACACCCTTGGCCGCTTCCACCCCTGGAAGTGAGCCCGTGCGCCGTTCCTTTCGAGGGAGCCTCGCTTCCAGTCACAGTCAATGTCACTTGCACGAATGCTTAGAGGAGACATTGCTCGCACAAATGCCTCTACGCAGCACGCATTGCCTGCAACATCACCAGTTATGGCATGCGACTTCGGTAAATCGTCCAATGTAGAACGCCGCCATATCGTCATGAGAAGTGCGCCGTCTAGCAAAAAAAAAAAGGGAGAGAGAAAAAAAATGCCGGCCATTCACGACAAATGCGATGCAGTCCCTCAGCATCTTATATTATTAGAAGGCGGGGAAAAAGTGTTGCTTGCAGACGTTAGTTGACACTTAAGGAGAGAGTGTCTACGATTGGCAGCGAGCATCGTCGCCTCATGACATGCCGATGCAAGATTTCAATTGCTCCCATCTTTTCTAATAATGGACCGTTTTGAAAAATACTTGCGATAAGACTCTCCCTAGACGGCACCCTACAACTGTGTACAACAGCGTATAACCAATATTTCCAATGGAGCCTGGTGAGGGGCCCTTTAAATGCGGCGAATAGAATTGGACAATACCTCTTTCACCACACTCTCACCTGGAAGGTCTCCATATATGGCTTTGTCTTTAGCATGAAAGTGCAATGATGTAGAGCCAAGTCAGCTGTGCCATATTCCTTGTGACAAAGATGCACACCCAGTAAACTGATTGTGACAAAGCTGCATGGAGTGATGTGCAATTTGTTGAATGTGACAAGAACTCAGTCGGAGGCAGTCATGTTAAATAAAAAAAGACAAAACATTTATTACATGCCATTAGAAGTGACACACATTAAATACTCGCATCCATAACGTTAAAAAAAAAAAGCACTCGCATATTAGAACATTTATGGCCTGAGGAAGAAAAAAATTGTTTCTTTGCCAACAACAAGAAAACAAGTCTTATGGCAGAAAGGCAATGGAAACATAAAACATCGAAACTGAAACAACTGGGAGAAGAAAAACAAGACGGGGAGGGGCATATCACAAGACCCCATACAGTACGTGACAATACATGGTATTGTAGCAAAACTTGTATTAGTCGCAGGGCACAGCCTCTGCCACCTCAGTCACTGAACCTTTCACACCCGCACGCACCTTAAGGGAGGAGACGACCTTGCAGCAGTCATATTAACGAAAATCAAAACGGAAGCGTTTAAATTATTTATGGTACTTTCTCGTGAAGTTGGCTTGTAGTTTAGCAAGATGCTTGTCACAGCTGTCTCTTGTGAATTAAAACTACCATAGGCTTGGAGGCTAATCCCAGGTCGTGCGTCCTCATTGTTATAATAGGATCGTATGCAAACAAGTCACAGGAGTGTTTGAATATGAGCTCGTAGCATGATCAGCTTGTCCAGTCACAAGCGAGTACAGCTTGTGACAGTTGTTACGCAGCCGTGTCCTTCGGGGTCTAGGAAGTGCTTTGAATTCTAGAGCCAGAAACTCCACCAGCAGCTTTCGGTCAACAGCCGCACCAGCGTTCTTTCTGGCAGTTGCGTATGATTAGCCAATTATTAGGGAGTCAAGAGTGAAAATCGGGCTCTACTTTATTGACAGTCGTCCGAGAGACAAGCCATGTCAAACAATGAGAACTCTACTTGTTCATTTCAAGTAAGACGGCATGTAACAACACAAATACATTCTTGTAAATATAGAACTGTAATTTGTGAAACCTTTGTACAATTTTGCACAACTGTAAAGTGTGCAAAATAGTTGTACAAAGGTTGGCCAACTATTCATTCGCACAACCTTTGTACAACTATAACAACTTTTGCAACCTTTGTACAATAAGTTCAGCTTAACTTGTGGGACATTTCTGGTTTTGTAACATTTTCGGAGTGCTGTGATTCACTTAAATATCTCAAGCTTGGAGTTATGCAAGATGAAGATATTTCTTTACAGATACTTTGGCTGCAATTTGATAAATAGTCAGCTGACTGTCCATAAAGTATGCACTAAGCTAATGACGTTGGGACATTCAGTAAACTACAACAGTGGCAGTTCATCACACAATGTGCCTTGAACGATGCAACTTGTTGATTACATACCGCATTTCTAAAGTCATTTGCTAGACTCGTCAAAAGCTCTACATCCCGTGCAAAAGTCAACTCGTCAGGGACTTGCGGGAGTAGTGTTTTTTATCAAACTATAACGGGAAACAAGCCATGCCAAGGACACTAAATTTGGGAAAAGGGCAAGAATCCTCCTCCCTTATACATTTCATTCTTTTCGTCCATTCAGACAGTGGACCTTGCTAAAGGAGAGTGGCGGGGTGTAAGTAAAAAAAAATACGAACAAGTTTTCGCGACGATAACAGCGTTGTCAAAGCAACGTACTTGTATCTCCTGACCAGCATGATGGGTCAGAAGCAATTCACTTTTCAGTGTGAAGAAAAATGCAGAAAGAAAAGCAGCTAAAGCAAGGAAATCCACGTGGGGGAGAAATTTGTCAACAACTCTACGTTGTAATGCTCCAGCCAACAGGGGCTGCCTGCTCGACAACAATGTATCAGTGCAGAAGACCCGCTTTCACTGATGGTTGGGTCTACAAAGCAGCAGTGGGGTTTTTCACGTTTAAGGAAAAATTTGATTGCCGTAACACCACCACGGTACCTGAATGCCCAGAAGATGCCCTTCCAACAAGTAACTCATCGGCAATGTCAATGCGTCATTGTCTCTAGCTGAATATGCTACAAAGCAACGTTGCTTGTGCCTCTTGCACACTCACTTGGCTGCTGAACAGTGTCGTAACTGTCAATGCTTACCTTTTCATGCATGCACAACATGCCCCGTTTAAGCACGTTTGCTAAACAGTGTCACCAAAGAATCAATGTTGATACTGCCAGCTATATGTGTCAACCGTGTTGCCCCTGAAACATGCCTCTGGAAAGATACGTGTACGGGGATCAAGCACTTCTAGAGAGCCAACAAGTAGACTCCTTGAAAACCTGACACCTTTTGAAACCTCTCATCAATGCCACATATATCTTTACACAAGAAAAGACTCCTCTTCAGTTTTTGCAAAAGGCTGGTCTTGGCACAACACCAATCCTTTTTCAAGTATAATGCACAATTTGTGACACGTGCCGTAGCGGGCAATCAGCCAAGCAGTGAGCAATAGCTTTCGTGAGAAGTAAATTGCAAATAAGCTTCTCTCTTGTGCTGTACTGCAAAAAGGATGGCCAACACCCTGTAGAAACTGTTCAAGATGTTAAAACAAAGTTTTTATTCTTTATGATGAGAATAAGAAAGTTCTATGTACCCTTGGGAGCACAAGTTTAGAGACCTCGGCATCAGCAAAGAATATTTCTGATGCTATCACCGTCCAACATAGAATTGTGTCAATGCATTGCATTGGTCAAACGAGCAGACGTGGGCTGTACCAGTTAATTTCAGACAGCGTTCCCAGGCTGCAAAAAAAAGGACATGTAGTCCATGGCACCTATGGTCTCCAGACTTTTGCTCGTGACCGTACTTGCCACTTGCTGACAGGACTTGAGGTACCCAACTGGGAAGGCCCTTATTGCATTGTCATAATTCCATTTGCTGTCTACATTACTCGTACGGAATCAGTGTGAAGTTCATAAGGAACCTATTTCTGCACGAATAATACAACAAGGACAGAATTATAAGATTGCAAACGGAACACAATTCATATCAACCTTCTACGCCACAGTCTCACAGTCGCTGCAAAACAAACAAACAAATAAAAAGAAG